>NC_046159.1:24778406-24839170 GCF_011064425.1 Rattus rattus | reverse complement strand
GACCAGTCTGGAACTCAATTTGTAGCCCAAGATTCTTCTTGAACTTTCAATCCTCCTGCCTCAGTGTGTCAAAGAGCTGAGATAACAGATCTGTACCACCAGACCTGGCATTCAAACTGGTGTCAAAGGATGGGCGTGACTAGAAAGCCGTCACAGTAATTAATACAATTAGACAACAGCTTGGTACCACAGGTAAGCATCGGGGAGGGGCACCAAGTGATAGTATTTCTTGTTAGCATAAACAGGAAAAGTGGCCGATAGAGTGAAGAAACCCAAATGCAAGAATATGAGAGATAAGTTCTTCTGATACCAAAGGACTAAGGGAATGTTGATCCATAGGTGAGGTGACCCGAGGTCAGGGACACCTCTCCTGCAGCATCTTCTTAGAGCATGAACCAAAGAGAGACAGGAGAAATATTAAGGGGCTTCATGAAACCAGACTTGCAGAAAGAGACTTGACAGACAAGCTGGGGAAAGTAGAAACTGGGTGCCTTGAGTTTGCCCATTGACATTTTGTGAATGAAAACATTCTGCCCCGGGTGGCTTGTACCTAGGGCATGAAACCCAGGCTTCCTCAGACCAACAGAGAAGAAATGATTACCTTCCTGCTGTTACCATCACCCCAACCCTTTGTGTGCCTTGAAACTGGGGCTGGGTGTTGGGGACAGGAGCTAGCTGACCCACTTACTGCCAGGAGTTTGTCTTTTCAGTGTCTTTTAGCTCTGGTGCAGGAAGAACAGCTATCATCTAGTCTTCAACAACACGGTTTATCCTTTAGATTATGGCCTGTGTTTGCACTTGCTACTCTTTCCCCAAGGTCTTCTGGTTCCTGTTTAATTCACTGGTGACAAGAAGTTTGAGGACTGCTTGCTGAAATGCCAGTGTTCATTTGTTCTTCTCTCTGTGCACAAGCCCAGGGTCTGGTGCCTGTCCCTTTGAGAAGCTGCCTCTTCTCCCAGTTGCCTAAGTTGTTGCCAATTCCAACACTCTAGTCTCAAATCTACACAATAGGGTAGGTGTAGGGGCCACTTCTAGACAGAGAAAAACTGGAAAACAGGTTATGTAAAAATATTCATCATATCTTTAAAAAATTACGGGGAGTCAGAGGTAAACTAGAGATTAAGACAATGGATCCACCAAGCAACGGATGGGAACAGATGCAGAGACCCAGAGTCAAACACTAGGTGGAGCCAGGGTACCCCGCAGAAGAGGGACAGGAAGGATTAGAGAGGGATCAAGGACACCAGGAAAACACCCAGAACCAACCAGGGATTAGACGAAGTCAGAGGAACTAAATGGACAAACAGGGACCCTGTGTGGGTCTGAACTAGGTCCTCTATGTATGCCTTAAGGTTGTATAGCTTGGTGGTTTTTAAGGGACTCCCAACAGTGGGGATGGGAGGTGTCTCTGACTCTTTTGCCTTCTCTCATGTCATTTTTCCTCCTACTGGGTTGCCACATCAGCTGTAATATGAAGGTTAGTACCTAGTCTTATTGTACATTGTTAGGCCACCTCTGCTGGATAGCCTGGGGAGGCTGCTTGTTTTGTTTTATTTTCTTTGAAGAGAAAGCAAAGGTAAGAGTTGATCTGGAGGAGAGAGGAGGGATGGGATGGACTGGGAGGAGTGAAGGGTGGGGAAACTGCAGGTGGGGATATAATGCTTCGGAGAGGAATGAAAGTTTAAAAAAGACAATGGATATAACCAACAGATTATGTACACCAGCGTGAGTGGACAGGCCTCAAACACATAGAACTATGGAAACAAGATACAACAGTGAGGTACGTTTTGGAAACCATTAAGACCAAGGACCACTTTCTAAAGATAGAGGCAGACAGAAGGAACATCCCCAGAGGAAAGGTTAAGGGCTGTAGTCAACAGAGAGAGGGAGAAACAGAGATAAGATGCTCGTATGACCTAACAAAGACACTCATGAACACTGGGGACTTGCACTCTGCCCGTCTCTGTACTCAAGGTCTGAAAAGGATGTGTTCTTATTAAAGCAAAAAGAGAATAATAAAAACAACCATGAGACAAAGGCCTTGTTTTCTGCTACTGTTAAAAGAACATACTGTTTTACTTCCATTTAACCACCCTCAGACACCCCAGAGAGGTGTCTCCCTGTCTGGATGATGTTCTTAACCTTTATGAATATTTCTCTTGGTAACTTAGTAAAGGTGTTATCCCAAGCTGGAGAGGATGCCCTGTAGTAGAGATGCCTGCCACCCAGTCTCACTCTGTGCCCACATGGTGGAGGAGCAAACAGCTCCACAGGTTGAGCTGACTTCCACACACTCTGGCCATGTGTGCAGTCCAATTCAAATAAATGAAAATCCAGTGCAAACAAAGGAAACGTTTAGTCCCAGATATGGTGTGTGCAGGATAGGCACACATACTGTGCATCAAAGCGATCGACCACAAGATTTAAGCTTATCCTGCAGGAGCTGGCTTCAGGTTTTCCAAACTCTCACCCAGGAAAGAAGGAGAAACTGAGTCAATACCAAGTGTGAGGGACAGCAAATGCTGAGGGGGTGGGCTTTTACTGGCTGTTGGTGGGCTGTTTTGTTTTCTTTGTTGTTTGTTTCTGTTTTGTTTTGTTTTGTTTTATTTTGTTTTGAGACAGGGTCTGTTGTAGTTCAGGTTGGTCTGAACTTACTACATAACTGAGGTTAGCCTTAAACTCCTGATCCTCTGGCCTTCCCCTCCCACATGCTGGGACTACAGGAGTGCATGACCACCATTCCCCGATGGAGATGAGTATTTTCTATACTAACACTTCCAGAGGACAAGGAGGTAAAAGATAACACTCTGTACTGGTGGTAACCCTCTAAAATCCTGACACATCTACTGAACCCTTCGAAAAGGAAGCTGCACACATCCTGTATGCTTGGTGACTGCTACAGGCCTGCTGTCCCCCTCCAAGTCTGTTTGAGTAGAAACTGAAACTGCACACCTTCTAGCAGCCAAGCCATGGCCCAAGTGGAGTCACCATAATTACCCCAACAAAGTAGGACAAATACCACCACACCATAAATTGTGAGTGTTTCCCACCAAGGAGCAAAGCTGAGAGAAGGGCAGGGGTGTGATTCACTGTTACCTCCTTCTATAGACAGAAAATTCAAATTGAACTAGCTGTTGCCTTTGAGATATTTACCTGCTTCCTTAGGTGGGCTGGGAGGGCCAAAATACACTGCTTTTGTTGCCTTTAATCCCTCTATCTCATGGGCTGGCAGAAATAACTAGAATAAATGTTTGTAACTTATTTATATATAAAATATACAAATATATAACAATATATTATTTTATATTTAATTTAATGTATCATTTTACAGTTATATTTATTTATATAAATTTTAATATATATTTGATTGAATGTATAGCTGATTTGATCTATTGATATATAATTAATTTAATATAATATAAATTAATTTATATATTTATATCACTTAAACATATGGTAAATTTTATGTATATAAAATAAAGTAACTCCTCTTATTTTATTCACCCGTCTGTCTATTAAGCGTTTACTAAGTGTCAGCATTTTCTTAGATATTCAGATAGACAGGTAGAAGAATGGACTGTGAAGAGGAACATGGCAGTCGGCATCCTCAAAAGACAGAGATTTCCTTCCGTTGTGTTGTGTGTAGACCCAAAGGATACACTCTCTCCTCGCCTGTGCCCAAAGTCTACTAAGAAGAAATAGTGAGGTCTCCCCTCACTTCTGAGGCATCGGGGCAGGACTCAGCCCCATAAATGACCTCTGTAAAGTTTCCTCTGTAGAAGCCCAGTCTCAGACTAAAGACAACCACACACTCACACAGTAGAACAGAATCTGTTGTCACACACTGGCTCCTTCAACCACACCCAGGCAGGAGCATCTGAAGAAACTACATTAAGGGCAGGTCACTGGGTAAGTGTGAACAGCTGAATCAGTAGAAAGCCTCATCCTGTCGTCATCTGCTTCCCACACTCTAGAGCCATGCCTTCTCGCAGCAAGCAGTGTTTCAGCATAAAACTCCACACACCACAAGCCACTGTTAGCACACGATATGCAGTGGGGTGGGGGGAGGCAGGTACCATTAGCTGGCATATTTCATGTTCTTCATAACAGTGCACAGGAAAGAGTCTCACCAATGCTACATGCACACACTTCTTCAGATTAATTCCAGATATAAAATAGACATGTAGCAGAAAGGTATTTTTTATTTTAATTGGGACTTCTTTAATTTTTAGGGATAGATAATGATTGTACACATTTATGGGGCACAGTGTGATATTTCAATGTGTGTGGAAATCATCAGTCAGAGTTCTCAGCACATCTCTCCTGTAGGCATTTGGTAACACCCACGGTCCTTCCACCTCGCTATCCGGAAGTTCCCAACATGTTGGCAAACATACAACAATCATTGATCATAATGGTCACCCCACCAGCCAAACCATTAGCCAACCTCTACCATCCCATCAGTCTCCTGGACTCTGGTAACCACTGCATTTCTCCCTACCTCAGGCTTGAGCTAGTTGAGCTTCCAAGCAGTGGGGAGAACAGGAGGTGTTTGCTTTTCTGTCTCTACTCGATGTCTATGTAACGTGTTATTGACCGTGGTGGGGGTTCTTCTGCAGATGAATCGTTTTGCTCATATCTTTGATAGAGATGGCAGAGTATGGGATGAGAAAGCCAGGGTGAGTTTGTGCAGTAAGAGCCATCAAGATAAAGTTTATCTATTTCATTTGCCCAGATTTAGGCTTTAAATGGCTAACATGACTGAGAAAGCCCGGTTGAAAAATGCCAGCTCTGGGGTTGGGGATTTAGCTCAGTGGTAGAGCGCTTGCCTAGGAAGCGCAAGGCCCTGGGTTCGGTCCCCAGCTCCGAAAAAAAGAACAACCAAAAAGAAAAAAAAAAGAAAAATGCCAGCTCCCAGGAAGGAATGCTAACGCCTGTCTAATGGCGTATCATAACAGGTTTGGCATTTGCTAAACACACCTTTGTGAACAGAGGTTCCCCATGCCCGTTCCCTCTTTTTGAAGACATGTGGCAGATCTGAGGCTTGGGACACAGTGGCATCCTTCAGGGCAGGACCTTCTCACAGATCCACTGCAAAGCAACCTCACAACTGGAGGCGTGGAGGCCACACCTGTGGATGGTGCCACACTTCTGTACCACGCTGTTAGAAAGAATGCTGTAAGAAAGCAGAGGCATTGGTCACTTTCGGTAACCTGCAAGGTAGAAGACTTAAAAGGCATGATCGAAAAGAAGTGGAATGAATCTAGTCTCCTCAGATCCCCCCTGCACCAAAGCAGTCAGAGAATAAGCTGTTTATTGTCCCCTCGAACATGTCGCCACATTTTTGTCCTTTCCTATGATCACCGTTTTCTTTCCTGTCTTTGTTCCTTTATCTTCTGTGGCACAGCCAAACCCACTAGAAACAGGAGCGTCCTGAAGCCAGCACAGTTCCAGGAAAGCTGAGAGGGTGGCTTCCTCGCATTGCTGTCCTGTCTCTCATTTTGGCTTTTGGTCTCTGAGTGTTGTTCTCTTGGGGGAATTCAGCATTATGATTCAGTTTATGTCTTTTCCAGAGAAAATTATGTCTGAGTCTTTTTAAGAAAATACTAAAATTCACATTAGCTGGCACTATTGGGGCCTTCTTTATGCCTTGGAGATCTTAAGCACCGATTAGCACAGAGGAGGCCATTTCTCCAGGGGTCTGCGAGGGGTATCTGTCCCTGCGCTAATGCACACAGCATCACTGATGCAGGGTTAACAGAGGCAATTAACTAACTGTGACTGACCAGGGGATGGGTTACAGGTTCAAGATCTCTTCTTATTATAGACTTCGAGATCTTTGTAAAAGTAGTTTAAAGTTAGGGGTTCATACTGGGTACACCCCTGAAGGAATAAAACTCAGAAAGTAAGGTAGTTTGACTAAAATAACTACTTTATAGAGTACATGATGAAATAGCATTAGAAGTTAGGTATTAGTGTTTGCTACTCATAAAAAGACCACTTCATATCGTTTCTGTTTGTTTGGAGTGCTTTCAAATACTCCATCCTAAAAGCAGGAAGCCATGTATTAAATGTGTTTGCTTTAGTGAAGACACTTTTTAGATTCTCTACATTGGAGTTATAGGTCAAAGAAGGAGTTGGAGGAAGAGTTGAAGGAGAAGGAAGAGGAAGAGGAGGAAGAAGAGGAGGAGGAAGAAGAGGAAGAGATTCATCTTTTGTTTGTATATTCTAATTGCAACTGAACTCGTAACCCTGAACATGTAACGAAAAGTCAAACACATTTTGTACCACTTAGATAATCATTGGTCTGTCTGTTTTGTGAACCTTGTATAAATAAAGAACCTGGTTGCTAGTCAGTCATTGTAGCAGAAATGGCCTGATTGCTAGTCAAAGCCATACAGGCAGCCCTCTGCCCTGCCAGGAGTCACCCAATCAGGAAGGTCCCTGCTACTGTCCTCTCATGCTGGGGAAGCATCCTCAACTTCCAACCACCCTCATCCACCCACCAATCCACACCCACACCCACTCCACAATCTCTCCTTTTCACTCTTTGCTGTCTGTCTTTTTCCTTCTGTTTCCCTGAGTTATTCCTTCCTTCTTCCTCTTCTTTCACTGCCTCATTCCTCAAACACTTTACCTTAAGCTGAGAGCTGGGCCATCTTCCCACCTCCAGCCATCGATGTTCCTCAAGCCAATCCAGTAAAAGTCCTCACCCACGTACTCCTGGAACAGGTTCTAAGAGAAAGATTGAAGACAGTGAATAAAGATAACAAAGACACCCGGGACCCCTTGAGTGAATCACATATCATCCTTATCCTTTCTCTGTGTCTCTCTGTCTGTCTCTGTCTATGTCTCTCTGTGTCTCTGTCTATCTCTGTCTCTCTCAGACCCGGGTGAGGACTGGATGTTTATTTAAGCCAAAATTCATCTGTTGAAACTATAACCTCTGAAGTCATCTGAAAGTAGATAGCCTCAAGTTGTTTAGGCTTAGGTGAGGTCATAAGAAGGTACCCCCATGAAACAATGCTACAGCCTTAAAATAAGAAGGGACCAGAGCTACAGCTCTCTCTACAGTGAGGACCCAAGGCAAGACACTCAGATGAGCTGAAAGAGGCTCTAAGCAGCAACCTTGACTTTAGACATCCCAATCTCCAAAACTGTGCCTGCTGTTTAAGCCATTCGCTCTAGGGGATCTTATTGAAATGAAGGAAATTGAGGCAAACAACCACTTCACTTAACTAAGCCCTCTTTCCCTTCTAATTCTAATGGGGCTCCTGGTTCTAACTAAGGTCTATCTATTATGAGGAGCTGCCTCGCAGAACTGACCTTTAGTTTATAAGTACACCTCACACCATAACAGATAAGATACTGGGTCAGATCCATCTGCACTGCTACTTCCTTTCTGATTAGATGGAGCCTGATAGGTACTCAGCAGAAGCTGCAGGAGCATTCACCTCACTCATTATCCACACCACCAGCCGCAGTTACACTCACTCAGTGATATGCTCTGTGTCTCCCATAAGGCTCTCATTTTCAATGGGCATTTAGGCTGAGTTAAACTAAGTGTATCCCTGTGTGTACCCCTTGGGATGGGATGAACGATGCTTTGCTCTGTACAGTAGTAGTACAATCCAGTGAAGATGTTTATGCCCTCAGGGAGCTGCTCACCGCATTAACCAGAACAAAGAATAAGTCCACAAAGATGGATTTTTGTCGTTAAGGTTGTACATTCATGTAATGAATAATTACATTTTCAATATCTTCCAGTGACAGCTTAATTAATTGAATTTGGACTAAACTACTTGAATTACCTTTTTATGGTATTTTAGATTGGTGTTTGTTGAATCATTTCCTTAGAGGAAATTGTCTTTTATTCAGAAATTAAGAAGGTCCAGTGAAATACCAATTCTATTATTATGATGCTCCTAAATGTCTCAATTGGGGGTCATTTTTATTTTGGTCCTGGAAGAGGCCACCTGAGGAGAAAGAACATGAGGGCTCAGCTGTAGACAGCTCTCCCTTGCCTGACTGCATCCTTCCCAGCAAGAAGAGAGTCAAAGGCCTAAGTTCTCTCTGCATGCCCAGGGACAGCAGACAGTTGGAAACTCTTCTGTGTTCTCTACTAAGGCTGGAAGCACCTCTGTCCTCTCTTCACTAGGTTTCAGGTTTTAAAAATCTAAAAATCTACACGTACAAAGGCTTGCATAATCTGGGCACTGCCAATCACTCGTTCACCAACTTCTAGCCCCATCTGCCCTCTTTTCTCCTTTTTGTAACAGGCCAAGAGCATTCTTGCATTAGGACTTTGCACAGCCTGTACTGTGCCCTGGATTTTCGATGACCGTCATCGTATAGGCCTTGGCCTTGCTTCTGAAGGGTCCATGTAGAGCAATGTCCAGTGACTATCCCATCAAACTGTGCATTTTCTCTCCAGCACGAATTGCCATATTTATTTATGACTTTAGTTGCCTGTCTCATCTAAAATTTCCCACTATAATGGCAAGAACTCTTGCTTACAAGAGTCTCAACACCTTGAAGCAATATAGGAAATACCTTACTCATATGTAGTATTTGTGGAAGAATAAACTTTGGCATCAGGCTCATGATATCCTAAGTACAAATCTCCATACCTTTTGCCTCTTGTGAGTACTGACTGTGCACGCTGAGGTAGCATGAGAGAATGAAGGAGAAAGAAGAGATTGGACAAAGTGATAGGCCAGTGCTCAAGATGGCGTTTGTGGGCCCACTGTCTAAAATGGTTGCTTATATTGAAGGAGACATGTGGGTTGCCTGGTCTCCCCTGGCTATTTAAGAAAACCTTTCACTTCTTGGGCTGGAGCTGTGAAGTTCAGTGGTGAAGCGATTGATTACCTAGTACATACGAGGCTGTGGTACTGTCTCCATAACCACAAGAGAGAAGGAAAATCTTCATTGCGTTTTCTTATCCTCTCCAAAGGAGGACCAGAGCTAATAAGGCACTGAAGTGGGAAGGCATCTTGCAGGGCAGGAAAGAGCACCTCTTCTTGTGCTGGTTTATTATGCTCAAGTCCCACACGATGCTAAGCCACATGACTAGTCCTCCTACTCAAGGTGAACCCAGATGTTCAAAAATTTCTCTTGAATATCATCCCACATGAAAAAGGCCTTCAAACACAAATAAAATTATTTTTCTCTCTCCTCCTGATTGGTTGATTAGGGTATGTGGGCGCGTGTACATGTGTCAAATAGAAGAAACATAAATGTATGCCTAAAGGTCTTAACTCAGAACTCTTTATCTCCCAAAGAGATTGCCACTTCTGGAGCAGGCAATGTTTGCTTGTATTCCAAAAAAGGGGAACACCGCAAAAACCAAAAGGAACCAAAAAAATGTTAGATTAAGTGGGGCTCACCACAGCTCACATGTGTGGAGGTTCCAGGATTGAACTCAGGCTGTCTGGTTTGGTGGCAAGCACCTTTCCTCACTGAACTATTTTGTGACCTGAATTTTTTCAGTTTTAATAGACTTGTATTGGTGGTCAGAGTCTCAGTCTGTAGGCTGTGTTGTCCCAGAGCATAAGCTTCTCTGAGTTCAGGCTACAGAGTGGAGGAATTACCAGCATGGGTCACCACATCCAGAATTATGTTTTTAAATATGGTCTTTCCAGACACACATGAAGCTAGGTGTACTGCTCATACCATGATAAAATAAGTCTTGCCTGAGAACGAAAGAGTACACAGGGGCAATGGACTCTACCAATCTGTACAGGTCGTTTAGATTTGAGAGACATTGACAAAAAAGTGAAAAAAAAAAAAAGAAAAAGAAAAAATCAAGTAAGAATTCACAGGAATGTGGGAAATTACTTATCAGTAGCTTTATTAAATGTAGCAGGGGTTTATTAAATAAATGTAGCAGGGGCACTTGGCACCCTCCAACTCTGACTGGAACCAAGTGCTCTGGGTTTAAAAAAAAACAAACAAAAAAGTCTTGACTTTGGAAAAGTAGTGGACTTAACTCAACAGAGTACTCTCCACAGTGGCCACATGATCCAGGAAACATAAAGAAAGAAAAAACAAAATCCTTCAAGAATCCTCCGGGCACAAAGACAGCCCCAACTCCCAGATACTCCTTGTCTTAGCTCTTCTGGCTCTCCTGGGCGCATGTCTCCTGTGCGCATGGGGTAGTTTATGGCGCTGCTGTAGTTGATTCTCTGTTGCACTGTCTCGTGTTGTGACTCACTGCTGCTCTGTCAGAGTTTAGGGGCAAATGTTTCCAGCTAGTTGCTCACTTTTGCTAATGACTTCAGTCAGGTGCTCAAAGCTGCTATAGTAAGTTCCAGAAAACAAGGCTATGTAGTGTATCTTGCCACTTGGCTTAGAGAAAGGATAAAGGAAAAGCACATCTCTGAGGAAGGATTTGGAATTTAGATCCTCCTGAATTTCAAACGCATAAGTGTTCTTTTGAGAGAAAATAAACTAAATAGCTCATCTTTACTCAAAATAGGCAGTGTCAATCCAGGACTGTGGTGAACTCCTTGAATCCCAGGAGATTAGTCTGAATGGATAGCTGAGCCCAGGACACCATGAGTTTGAAACCAGCCCATGCTACAAAACCCCTAGCTCTCAATTATTAATGAACTATTCTCTGTGGTTTGATTTTATTCTCCCATCAAATTAAAAAAAACCGCAGTATCAAAACCGAAAATCATCTAAGATTTCTTACTTTCTTATGTGTGAATTGTAACTGAGGTTGGTCAAGTTTGTGCCAGGAAGTCAGCTCATCTAAGGGCTTGGAGAGACTCTGGGTGCACAGGAGCTGAGGGGGCTGTAGGAAACAGAGCCTCACCCCCACCCCTGTGTTCTCTTCTTCTAATTGAACTTTCTAGACGTTGTTTCCAATCTGGAACTTACTAAAATCCAGTGAATAAAGAACACTCAGCAGAGGACATTTAAGTGCTTATCTGTAGTCCCTTTGTCCCTGAGTCTGTCCTTGCCAAGTTCCACCCACTTCCTCACAGAACTGGACCTCTGTATTTCAGGACCTCATCCCTCATTTAACTTGGCTTGTGTTCTACGTCTAGTTCCTCTGCAGTGCTTACCAGCATCTCCCCTCTGTCACACACAAACTCACACATACACACACACACACACACACACACACACACACACAGGCAAATACAAGCACATATACATACCATAAGCACACCAAGGCATGTGTGTGCAGACACGTGCATAGACAAATAAATAAATGTCCAAATTCACACATAAATAAACAATTGTTAAAAAAATACATACACAAAGTAGATAAATGAATATTTAAACACAGAGAGAGAGAGAGAGAGAGAGAGAGAGAGAGAGAGAGAGAGAGAGCTAGAAGGCTGAGGCAGGAAAACCACAAGTTCATAGCCAGGCTGGACTACATAGGAAGACGTCATCTCAAAGGAAGGAGGGAATAGAGGAGGTGAGAGGAAGAGAGGGAGGGAAGAATAGCTCTATATTTTCTATATGTTTTCATTTACCACTCCCTGGTTGTCCGGAAATGTAAGGAGATGCGAGCCTTTGTCTGCACAGAACTTCAGACTAGAGTTCCAGTCCCTTTTCTCCATTGAGAAGTAGTAACAGTGGCTCCCATTCCTCATCCAGAAGTTGGGGCACCTGGAGCACTGGGAACACATAAAGCCCTTGGAGCCTACAAGGAAAGAGGATGCAGTTCACATCTTTGTGGACCAAATGATCCTGGAAAGTAAAAAGGAGATACAGGAGAACATGGCCTCTCCAGTGTCTACCTTGCCCTTCCCCTTGTCAAACTACTGAACGGTTCACCTTGTCTAGCTTATCACTCTGAAGTACGTTCCACGAGGCAGGCATGGATTCTGACCAAATGTCTGCTCAGCCTGTAGAGCACATGTACACTGAAAATGATCTGTATCCATGTGATACACACACAGCACATAAAGGATGCATGGGCTGTCATGGTACATGTCTAAGTACTGTCTGTATAGCCCTGAGTGAGTTCACGGAGTTCATGAATTCACGTGTTCAGAACCTTTCAGGACATCCAGCCTCAAGACAGCATGCATGAGGTATACAGGAAAAAGGAGGCCAGCCAGAAAGAGCCAACTGATGTGATCTCTGGAACCAATAGAAATTTAAAAAAAATCATCTTCAGACAAAGTCGCTACTTAAACAATTTTTTTTCTGACAGAAAAGCACATTTTCCTCTAGAAAATACAATCTTCCTTCCTTTAAAGTGCTTGAAATGAATGGCCATTGTGTAAGCATCTTGGGGACTTCAAATAAGTTTCCACGATTGGGGTTTTTTTCCTTCCATGAGACTCATTTGCATAAAAATCACCATATGCCATCCCACCACAGGACACAGGCACATACATGAACATCTGTCGTACACATACATGTTCTAGATTGGGAACTGGAAGTTAGGAAAAGCTTCCTGAGTCTCACTAAGTTTAGGTAACTTCCTGAGGGAAGGCTGTGTATGTGAGCACAGCACCAGGTTGAAGTCTTCAGACTGAGGTGTCAAATTGCATTTGGTGGCCTCATGCCTTTTCCAGACAACTGTGGCAAAATCAGCCTGGATCAGAAAAGTTCCAACTTCCTGGGAGTTTCTCTGCTGAAAGTTAGGGTCTGAGTACAAAGTGCAGAGTGTGACTGAATCCTATGAATGCTCTACTAGAGTCTGTAAAACCCTGCCACTAACAGTCGTCTTGCTTTATAATAGAAAAGGAAAGGTTAACTTGGAGGTGAAGTTAGCACTCACCACAGCACAGAGTCCGTTGGTACAACAGAAGACTCATGAGAATCACAGTCAAAAGCCCCAAAGCCACCATCACAAGGTAGGAAACACAGGGTCGGTGTAAGACAGCTGCAGAGACACAACCCAAAGCAAAAGCCTTGAGCCATGAGCAGAGGCTCAGGCAAGAACCTCTGTATCTTGAAGCACTTCTGCCTGGAGGCCACACAGGTTCCTCTCCTGATTAGGGTGAGCACTTGTTCTCCAGTTAAAGTGAACCCTTGGCTTTGCAACTGTGGCTTCTGTACTCTCACTAGGACAGAGAGCTAGTGTGTAGATAAGCAAGCTCCACCTGTTAGAGATCGAAGGACAATTTGGAATGATTTACCAGAATTGAAAAGCATTTTGCTTTTTGGCCCAGCAATTTCTCCTCGAGTAACATTTTTCTAGACAGGCACACATGTGTGAGATACACACATAAGGTTACCTGTGGCAGTAATGTCTGTACGATGGCCACCTGTTTACACCTATCAACCAAAGAAACCCCCAAGTCAGCAGGATATATTTATAGCCATGAAATATGTAGCTTCTGAAGAGGGATTCTTTTAAAGTCAATAGGAAGTGATTTTTAAATATATAATTAAAAGAAAGGCATATTCCTCAGAACAAAGGCTTCCTGATATCACTGATGTCTATCCAAAAGCACTTCTCAGCCTTTAGGCCAAGATCAAATGTGGAAGTCCATCCGGGCATTTGATAGTGTTTTCCCTTTTAAAGAGGAAATGGGAGTTTGGAGCAGAAGCAAAAGGAGAGGTTCTTTTGCTTTTTTTTAAATATTTATTTATTTTTTTATCCTTATAATTTGAATCTGGCACTCAATTTTTAAATAAATAAAATTTTAAACTGATGGCTTCTCGGCCTTTTGGCTACGATCAAGTATAAAATTTAAGCTGAAATAAAGTAAAACGAAGTTTTACTAAACAAAACCAAGTTCTTCTTCTTTTCAGAAGAACTTGATAAAATTCACCTTGTTTTCCAAGAAACTATTCGATGTACCATAAGTTTAAGTTGGCCTTGTTTTTGAGGGTTGAGCACTGTGTCTTATTACTTACGTGGCTTACTTCGTCTAAGAATACTGTATTTCCAGTTTGAAAATGAAAGTATTCTTCTCAGATATTTGTTTTAAAAAAAATCACAGGTGTCTTATCATTTGATGGCATGGGAAGCACGTGTAAAGAAGAAATGTAAAGATTCTTTTGCATTCCTTCGGTTATCTTGAAATAAATCAATTATTTTGGGGCTGGATGTGGTAGCCCAGACCTGTCGTGGTGGCATTTGGAGCCTAAAACCAGAGGGATCCGTGATCCAAAGTCACCCCAGCAAATTCGGGGTCAGCTTGGGCTACATGAGATTCTGTCTCAGAGAGAGAGACTTTAATTTTCCTACTGTAGTCCCATGTACCTGCTCAAGTTTTAGGTAAATTGTTCTTAACACATTCCCATCAATGAAAGAGTCTCAATTTCTTAAAGTAATTTTATAGTAAGAGTTCAACGTAGCACATGCTTTCACTCATGAATCCCAAGTGTCTTGGGATTCTAATGAAATAAGAACAACAACAAAAAACTTCACCTTTAACCCCAGCACTGGGGAGGCAGAGACAGGTGGATCCCTTTGAGTTTGAGGCCAGCCTTATCTACAGGGTATAGCCAACACTACATAGAGAGACCCTATCTCAAAAACTAAAACTAAAATTAAAAATTAAAAAGTATATCAGATTTGTAACATAGATGACTTTTTTTATCATTTATGCCTACCCCCCACCACCCCAGACAGGGTATCTCTGTGTAACCCTAGCTGCCCTGGAACATGCTCCGTAGACCGGGTTAGCTTTGAACTCAGAGATCTGCCTGCCTCTGCTTCCTGAGTGAGCACCACCAAGCCCAGCTGCATAAATGACTTCTTAATGAAATTAAAAGCCCTCATTTATTTGTGTGCCAAATGAAAGAAAATGTTATCAAATTATAGTTGTATTTGGGTAGCCACCATCCAACTTAAAGTAAAACAAAAATTTTACTTATTTTATTTTATGTATATATTAGTTCCAACTATTAATTATTAGGTTCTTTACTTAAAATATATTTAATAAATAAATAAATAAATAACATATCATATTATTAATTAAGTTCTATACTTCAAAATACACATTCCTTTTGACTTAACACTTCTATCCCTCGCGAATTAGAGCAGATACAATAAAGGAAAAATCACACATACAGTGATGTGTAGCTCTATATGGTTTATAGAAACAGAAATAAATCTAAATGCCCATGATTTAGAAAACATGGCAATGTTTTCAAAAGGTGCATAAAAATTTTAACAAAAAGGAGGGAGAAAAGGGTGGTAAAAAACAGAGAAAATCTTAAAAACTATAAAAGAGATAGTGTCTCTTGGAGTCACCTGCTCAACGTGTAAAACCAAAGATTAATTTTGGCATTTACATCGGCCCCTGTCTCAGACAGAATCTGCATAAAAAGGGGGGTTTGTAGGTGTCGTGGATGATCTCTGACTCCACAGATCTCTAGCCAGCAGTCTTTAGCATCCAATGCCTTTCACTGAGTCGCACCCCAAGAAAGAGAGAAGAAACAGGAAACAAATCTACATGCATGAATCCATTTCTCATCTCAACAACTCTTACCACTAGCCCTTAATAAAACTGTTGCTTTTTTCACTCCGTGGTTAGAGAAACAGAGGTACGTGGTGGATGGCCGCCATCAAAGCCTGACTACAGAAAAATCCTCTCACGAAGCTCTGACTTTAGGTCAGGGTCAATAAATAATGGCACGTTTGTCTGCATGTACAGAATCCTTGAGAATAAAAGGAAAAAATAACAAAAAATATAGCATTGCCTTTGCAGGGCATGAGCTGGGATCCCAGGAGTGGGAGCCTAGAGAAGAATCATCTGAGACATTGCAGCCGCGCTCCACACCGAAAGTCCATGTCTCGGATCGGCGTGGCAAACTGAACCTGAAGTATGCTTTCACAGTGTCCTGGATCCTGCACCCTCCCCTCCCAGTAATTCCCCTCTCCTCATCCTCCGCACAGTCTTCAGTGCTGACCTGCCTAACTCACCTTTGAGCTTCCATCTGGAGTCATCTTGGACTCGAGGTGCAGCAGGCAGCTCTAATGTTGAGTAGATAGAGTTGTCGGCCATCTCCACCCAACGCCTTTCACACTCAGCTGGGAGTGCCCACAGTAAGCAGGGTGAGATCAGCACCCGTGAGGAACAGCCCATCCTGTAAAGTAGCAGCAAGGAGACTTGACCAAAACAGAAGCAAATGTGTCAGGAAATGATTCAGGTTCTAGGGCTGCTATAGAAATGGATGATCAAATTGTCCTTTGAAGTCAGCACACCCAGAAGATGCTTGCTAGATACATGCTGACTCATCTTGCTCTGTGGGGATCATGGTGCTCAGGCCCAGAAGTTTGTATATGGACTCTGCAATAAATGTGAATAGTTCCTAGACTTCATCACAGAGCCTCTTTCCCTTCTAAAAAAGACAGACACCAAGTAATGCTGATTTCCTCATACTGTGGACCTTTTGAGTACCAGTAAGAGCTAGGGTGACGGATTGTGGCTGCATGGGCCTATTTCACGGAGGAGACAGACTCCCATGCATTTTGTGAGTGTGCCATAGCATTCACTGTCTTGCCCGGAACACCTTGACCTTTTCTCATTGCTTTATCTTTCTATTCGAACACAACTACAAAGAAAAACAAGTTCTAAAGCGCCAGCAGTTTATTTCTGGTAGGAGAAGGGCTAATAAAAACTCAAGTAAGAAAACATAAAGGGCTGTGATCTTTGAGAAAGGAGAGAGTAAAGTGAACAGGACTCTCCACCCTGGCTTCCCCAGGGAGAAGGAATCGGATAAACGGGGTAGCAGTCACTCTCACCAAGCAGGAGTCAGAGGCTGGCATTCTGAACTGTTACTGTGGCTGGGAGTTATATGGCCCAGTTACTGATAAGAGCTTTGCACCGGGAGGTACCTGAAAGACCTTGGGGGAATCCACCACAGGTCTGTGACTAAAATCTAGGATGCTCAGGCATGAGACAGAGCTTCATCTCTACAGCACAGTCTCCTGCACTGCCAGCAACTGTCAACAGAGGTAGTGTAGTGCTTGTTATGCGTACTAACACACACACACATACACACACATACACACTCCCACACACACACTCACACATACACTCACACACACACTCACACACACCACACCCACACACACACACACACACACACACACACACACACACACACACACACACACACACACACACACACACACACACACACACACACACACACACACACACACACACACACACACACACACACACACACACACACACACACACACACACACACACACACATATACACACACACACACACACACTCACACACACATACACTCACACACACATATACACATACATACATGCACACACACACTCAGACACACACATACACACACAGACACACACAGACACACACACAGACACACACACACACACACACACACACACACACACACACACACACACACACACACACACACACACACACACACACACACACACACACACACACACACACACACAAACACACACAAACACACACACACCACATCCCTAGAAAAACACCGAAAAGGTCCACGGGTGACTTAGCCACAGACATGAGGACCAATACTAACACCATTAAAAGGAACTTAATATCAAAATTAGTTATACTTGTAACAAAATATTAGTCAGCGTTAAAAGGGAAGGAAATTCCATCATATGCTGTGACTGGTGTGGTGATGCTTGCTTTTAATTCCAGCACTGAGAAGGCTGAAGTAGGAGGATCATGAGTTCAAGGCTAGCCTGGATGCACAGCGCATTAGTTGATATCCTTATTGCCATGTCAAATCGCTGACAAAAGCATATTTAGTGTGGGGGGAGGGGGGACGGTTAGGCTCACAGAGGGGGGAGAGGGTCAGTTAGACTCACAGAGGGGGGACAATTAGGCTCACAAAGGGGGGTTAGTTAGGCTCATGGGGGTGTCAGAATCACAGAAGGGGATTAGTTAGTCTCACAAAGAGGGGGTTAGTTAGGCTGGGGGGGTGTCAGTTAGACTCACAGAGGGGGGGACAGTTAAGCTCACACCCCAATTAGGCTCATGGGGGGGTGATCAATTAGGCTCACAGGGGGATTAGGATCACAGAGGTGGCATCATTTAGGCTTACAGATAAGAGGAAAGTGATCCATCCATCATGGTAGAAAGTTCTGGTGACAGGAGCTTGAGACAGCTGGGCTCATTGAACCTGCAAGTCAGGACACAGGGAGAGAGGAAGCTGGCACTCTGCCCATGTTTTCCTTCTTAGTAAGTCTAGGGTCATACTTCATAGACAATGCTACCCACATTTGGGTGGACCCTCCCATCTCAGTAACTCAGTTTAGAAAACCCTTCACAGACACACACACACACACACACAGATGTGTCTCCTAGGTGATTCTAGGGCAAAGTTCTCAACCTTCCTAAAGCTGCGACCCTTTAATATCCTTCATGTTGTGGTGACCCCTAACCATAAAATTATTTCATTGCTACTTCATAACTGTAATTTTGCTTGCTACGAATCGTAATGTGAATATTTGAGGTGCAGGGTATCTGATATGAGAGCCCTGTGGGGAGATCTGCTGCTCTATATATCCTGTCAAGTTGATAAGCAGCATTAACCATCAGAGTCCACCCTGGTCAAACCGACACTCAGACATAACACTTCTAAACCACACTCTGGGGGGGGAACAGTTAAGCAGCAAAAAGCATCCATGAGATAGAGACCAGAGTCAGCAAACAAGAACTGTAGTCATTTCGAAAAATATGTTTGAACACTTGTTAAAAAGTAGGATCAGGGGCTGGACAGATGACTCAGCAGTTAAGAGCATCTGTAATCCGATGCCCTCTTCTGGTGTGTCTGAAGACAGCTACAGTGTACTCATATAAGTAAAAAAATAAATAAATAAATCTTTTTTTTTTAAAAAAAAAAAAGTAGGATCAGAATGAATAAAAGGCTGAA
This sequence comes from Rattus rattus, assembly GCF_011064425.1. Lineage (NCBI taxonomy): Eukaryota > Metazoa > Chordata > Mammalia > Rodentia > Muridae > Rattus > Rattus rattus. The sequence continues at coordinate 24,820,330 of NC_046159.1, read as the reverse complement.
GAATCTCATCAGAGAAATGGCAACTATAAAAAAAGAATCAGCCAGATATTCTGGAGTAATGTTGAGGTTTGGTCTGTTGTTGCAATGCTTAATTCTATATCTGAAGGTCTAGGCCTGCAAGTGGCTTCTCCTGTTTACAAGCTTTTATTGTGCAAATCTTGTTCCTCGATGTAAAACTATTGGTTAAACAAAATTGGCTATGGCCAGTTACTGGAGGGGATGGGCTTGGAGTGGCCTGGTTTGGGGAGGGAGACAAGAAGAGGAAGAAAAGGAGAGAGGAAGTCACCATGAGGGGAGATGGACCGCATGACTGAGCACATGGCCAGGAGAGACCGCAAGTATCTGGGGTACACCCTGGGGTGGCAGCCAAGGTGGCAGTGAGGAGAGTAGATAAGGGGTGACGCCCCAGTAATTGTCAAGGCCAAATAAAGTAGCCATTGTCTGAGTCTCATTTATCTGTAAGCTGGTCGGGGGTAAGTTTATAGTGGTTTTACAGACTACAGAATAATAGTCATGATTTTTAAAAATAACGGAATATGGCTAATAGCAAGTCGGAACATTCGGAAGGAAAGCTCAGTGAAGAAGCCATAAGATAATATCAAAAAATATAAGTAAATTGAGAGGCTAAGGAGGTGAGTTATCAGTAAAGTACCTGCCTGGCAAGCACAAGGACCCGAGTTCATGTCTCCAGCGCCCACATAAAAAGCCACTCATGTGGCCATGCACCCTCACGATCCCTCGCTGGGATAATACAGACAGGAGATCCCTGTGGCTCTCGGGCCAGCCAGCCAAATTGATGAGCTACAGGGTCAGTGAGAGACTCTGTCTCAAAATAATAATAATCACAACAACAACAACAATAACAATAACAAGGTTGAACAATTGCAGAAGACACCCAACATTAACCTCTGACCTCTACACGCACACATACACACACGCGCGCGCGCACACACACACACACACACACACACACACACACACACGAGCAAGGGGGTGGGGGTTGAAGTAGAAACTTAAGGGTTCTTTGGGAAATCAGTTGGTGGTTTTGCCAGGGCAAACACATGAAGGAACATTTAGCTGAAATGGACAAAGGCGAAAGGCTAAGGCAGACTCGTGAAGGAACGGTTCGCTGACGCAGGCACAAGGGAGAGGATGTTCTGCTAAAGCAAGCATGTGAAAGGACCAGTGATGAAGGATGCTTTGCTAACGACCTGCATGTATTCGTCCCCCTTATACTGTGTAGGTGAGCTGCATTTGTTGGGACTCCATGGAGAAAAGTGTACAAAAAAAAAAAAAAAAAAACTTCTGGTGGTGTGCTGCACTCACTTGCAGCTTCCGAAGGCTCGGGCTGATTGGCAGAGTGACGTCAGCTGAGGCCAGACACGTGGAGGACACGTGATGTCTGGAGGGTATAAATAGGACTCAATGGCAGGGCGGAGCTTGGCTTGCTGGTACAGTTGTGGGTCTCCAGTCTTCCCTGAAAGAGACACAGCTGAGAACTTCTCCTGGTGTCACTCTGCATTCCTCCTGCTGACTGGAGCCAAGGCTGAGGCAGGGCTGTCTCTGCTAGATCACTGCTGTTGCTAATCTGACTCTACCAAGCTGCACTCCTGGTGTATCCATGAAGTGTGGATCGAGCTGCCGCTGCTGACCTGTGAACTGAACTGCAGATTTCCAGACAACGCAGACGGCAACCTTTCTAAACAGGTCCACTTCCCCCGTATCCTTTCCTTTCGACTACCTCCGGTGTGGTGGGCTACAAGAGAAGTTAAAGTGTTTAAGAACCATCATTAAAAATAGGTTTTGAAAAAATTAAAGTTATAGGGGATAGAGATGGATAACTCAGGGGACAGTCACCGGATGAAAAAAATAAATTATAAAAAAATCTATACGGGGCTGGTAAGAGCACTTGTCACACGTGTGAGGTGATGAGTTCAAAGCTAAAGCATCGGGTTGGGGATTTAGCTCAGTGGTAGAGCGCTTGCCTAGCAAGCACAAGGCCCTGGGTTCGGTCCCCAGCTCCGAAAAAAAAAAAAAGAAAAGAAAAACAAAGCTAAAGCATCTATGTAAAATGTCAGTTTTAAGAGCGCACATCTACAGTGCCCAATATTGTGCTGAGTGGAGACAGGAGAATCGCTGGGGTTTGCTGGCCACCATCCAAGCTCCGGATTCAGAGAGAAAGAGACCCTCCCTCTCCAAGAAGTGTGATACGGTAGGCCACTCAGCATCCTCCTCTGGCCTCCATGTGCACATACCCCTGCACACACATACACCACACACACTCAACACTCACACTTACACGCAAAAGGACTATATAAGCCAATGAATGATAAACAGAGAAGCCTGAAAAGAGAGTATCATTAGTGTAACAAAGCATCCATCACACACTTAAGAGCCACAAAACAACATAAACTTTTCTTAACGCTCCCAGGGTCAGAAGCCTTCAGTCACTGAGTTGGCAGGAGGACTTTCCCTCTGGAACCAATCAACGTCCTTCATTGTTGTCCTAGAACCTTGAGGTTGCCTGTGTCCACCGCCTTCAAAGTCCCATTTCACCTTCTGCTTCCAATGTTGCAACTCTGTCTTCTGACCCTCTCACTGGCTCCCCCTACTGGAAGCACAAGGGCAATCCAGCATAATCCCTCATATCAAGATTGGGTTTTTTTTTTACTTATTCATTTTAACATCCCACTCAGTGTCCCCCTCCTGGTCTTCCCCTCCCACAATCCTTCTCCTCACATTCTTCTCTGATTGCGGGCCTTTCTGGGTATCCCCCAACCCTGGCACATCAAGACTCTGTGAGGCTAAGTGCAACCTTTCCCACTGAGAACACAACAGAACATAACCCGCCAACAGCTTTTGGGTTAACCCCTACTCCAACTTTCTGGGACCCACATGAAGACCAAGCTGCATATCTGCTACCTATGTGCAGGGAAGCCTAGGTCCAACCCCTGTATGTTCTTCGGTTGGGATTCAGCCTTTGAGAGCCCCGAAGGTCCAGGTTAGTTGACTCACTCTGTTGGTCTTCCTGTGGAGTTCCTATCACCTTAGGGGCCACAATCCTTCCTTCTATTCTTCCATAAGAGTCCCCAAGCCCCATTCAGTTTAGCTGTAGGTGTCTGCATCTATCTGAGTCACCTGCTGGATGGAACCCCTCAGAGGGCATCCTTGCTAGACTCCTGTCTGCAAGCACAACAGAGCATCATTAACAGTGTCAGGGATTGGTGCTTGCCCATGGAATGGGTCTTAAGTTGGGTTGGTTATCGCTTGGCCATTCCCTCAGTTTCTGGTCCATTCCCCATTCCTGCATTTCTTTTTTTTTTTTTTTTTAATCTTTATTAACTTGAGTATTTCTTTTTTACATTTCGATTATTATTCCCCTTCGGTTTTCTGGGCCAACATCCTTCCCTGCCCCCCCCTTCTATATGGGCTTCCCTCCCATCCTCCCCATTACCACCTCCCCCAACAATCCGTTCACTAGGGGTTCAGTCTTGGCAGGACCAAGGGCTTCCCCTTCCACTGGTGCTCTTACTAGGCTATTCATTGCTACCTATGTGGTTGGAGCCCAGAGTCAGTCCATGTATAGTCTTTGGGTAGTGGCTTAGTCCCTGGAAGCTCTGGTTGGTTGGCATTGTTGTTCATATGGGGTCGAGAGCCCCTTCAAGCTCTTTCAGTCCTTTCTCTGATTTCTTCAACGGGGGTCCCGATCTTAGTTCAGTGGTTTGCTGCTGGCATTCGCCTATGTATTTGCTGTATTCTGGGTGTGTCTCTCAGGAGAGATCTACATCCGGTTCCTGTCAGCCTGCACTTCTTTGCTTCATCCTTCTTATCTAGTTTGGTGGCTGTTGGGGTTGAAAGTTTTGTGGGTGTTGGTGTGCCTATTGCTCCATTGGTGTTCCTGCTTGGCTGGCCACAGGAGGGGGCCTCTTCAGGTTTCTTATCCCCAATGCTGTGAGTCTCAGCTAAGGATACCCCCTTTGATCTTGGGTGCCACCCTTATCCCAGGTCTCTGTCTCTTCCTGGAATCAGGCCTATAATCTTAGCACTTAGAAAGCCGAAGTTGGAGGATCACAAGTTCCAAGCCAGACTAGGTATGTAGTGATCACACACATACACACACACACACACACACACACACACACACACACACACACAGTCAATCACAACTACAGAGTCCCTTTTGCCTTATAAGGTAAGGGGAGTCATTACTAAGCCTGTAACAAATGGTCAGATTAACATAAAACAAAATAGACCTATACAAAGATACCTTTCATGATTACGTTAGTCAGTCATGGTACTGAGCCTATTAACAACTACAAGTGAACATGTTTGCCCGATTCAGAATTTCAAAACATTAGAAGCAAAAGCTTACTGAATTAAAGTGAAATCAACAAATACATAATCATGTAAAAAAATTAATTTCTTTCCTCAGGAACTGACAAAAGTACTAGGCAAAATAATAATAATAATAATAATAATAATAATAAATAATAATAATAACAGTCAGTAGGTTATTTTAGGAAATTATTTCTCACTAACAATTTTCTTCTTGATAAGAAAACTACTGCCCAGATGTAAGACTTCGGACTTTGGCTCAATTCAATACCCCAGAGCCCTTCTGGAGCCAAGAGAGGCAGCTTAACCTATTAGCTTAACCTACAAAATGAATAATGGGTTTATCTCTTTTTCTCTCTCGAGAAGCAATATGGGAGAGATTTTGCTGTGATTTTAGCCATTCCAATAGCTATCTAAAACCCTGAAAATATCCTGGGGTCAGCACAGTCCAGCCTTAGAGGCCCAGTAGATGGATGCTCTAATGGACATGGATTTTTTTTTGCTGAGTCTCTGCCTAGGGCTTGTGATGATAAACCCTTGCCTTTACCTCACTTCTGTGTGTCTTTCCAGGCTCAGTCAGTTCTTCTCCACGTTGCTCAGACAAGAATAACTTCCTTTCACCTTTCCTTCCCTAACAGTGAGCATTCTGGGCTTCCTCACGCTCTCTAGGGCTCTGTTCGTTCACTCCTCACTTTGTGGAGACTGTCTGACCTCAGAGACAGTTTAATCAATGTGGCTTTTTTTCCCTACCTCTTTCCAAGTCTCTCTCTCTCCAGACAGCAGTTGAGATTTACAGCCTGCCTGCCCTGGGGGGTTTCCTTTAGTCCATAACAAAATTGTCCTTGAGCTTCGAAAAACTCAATAATAATATAAAACATTTCAACCACACCACTGCCCACCTTGATCTAATTAAATTTACCCTGGAATTACGTTGAACAAGTAGAGCATACAGGGGGTTATTTTTCCAAGTCTGAAAAAACACAAAGTTCATAAAAAACAGATGGTATATTGAGCTATAATATACATTTTAATAAATTTGAAATACTAGCACATTTTCATCTTTATTAATGGTGTGGGGGGTTGGGGGAGGTTGGGAGCACACGTATGCTGCACTGTGGTCATTCTGGGGATCAAGCCCAGGTCACTGGAGCTTACACAGAAAGAATGTCACTGTCTGAGCCATTTCACATGCCCACTATAGGGTATCACATGCATCAAAGAAATCAACAAGGAAAAAAAAATCTCAGCAATTGTTAAAGTGTTTGGAAATTAAAATCCACTTCTATATGACTCATAAGCCATTAAAATAAAAGAAATAATAAGACAAAATAAGTGAAGTAAGATGTGAGAGTTTGTTAAACAGCCAATCTGATGCTTAGGGGAGCTATTGCAGCTCTCGATGAATAGGAGACAGATTAATACAATCTGACTTTAAAAGTCAATGATAGAAAGACAGCTGCAAATTAAAACCAGAGGAAACAGAAGAGTGGCCAGAATTAAAAAGTAACCCCAAGTCAAATTTTAATAATAGTAGGAAATTTAACAAAAACTAAAAATTGGCTCGTTAATGACATTAAGGTTGGTAAAGCTCTCACACGACAGATAAAGAAGACTCTAGCCACAGGTCAGGATGAAACCAAGTAGTATGTGTGAATGTGTGTCTGTAGTGCCCTCGGGTCCCCTGGGACTGAAATTACAGACAGTTGTGAGCTGTTGTGTGAGCGCTGGAACCCAGGTCCTCTGGAAGAACAAGCAACCCTCCTAACCTCAAAGCCATCTCTCCATCCCATAATGAGTTTTTTAAAGAACCGAGCATTGTAGTATACGCTATAGTCCCAGCATTCAAGAGGCAGAAAGAGGAGGATCATTTTAAACTCAAGGTCGGTCTGAGTCACAAAGCAAGATGGTCTCTACCACCCCTTTAAGGACAAAAGATTTGAAGCACACGGAGTCTAATTTCACCTTGAAGAAGAAGAAACAATGTCCAGTGTTAGAAGGAAGGCAATGATGGTGATCAGAAGTAAACACAGAACATAGGAACAACGAGAGAAAGCTAAGCTCATTTGAAAGATTAAGCAAAATCAACAAAAAAGAAGGCCCAGACCGCCAAAACCGGCTTCTGATAACGTGGACACAGTAACTAACGTTGCTGATCTATAACCATGGGAGCTCTCCATCCTTGAGTGTCTTCCATGATTTCTTTCTTTGACTCTATGTAGCTTTCATTGTAGAAGTTCTTAACATCAGGATTAAATGTATGCCTAGGGGTTCTGCTTATTTCTTTGTTTATTTTATTTTATTCTTTATTTCGAATGGTGAAAGGACCAGAGTTGGCACAGGACACACCAAGACCAAGATTTATTTGCTCCAGAGGGACAAAGACAGGTCAGAGGAGACAATGGAGAAGAGAAAGAAGGCAAGGGAGAGGGGGAAGGGACATATGCTGCTGAAGGACAAAGGACTACCTCTGGATAAAGAGGAAACAGACATGGCCCTAGGCAAATGACAGGTTATAAACAGAAAAAGGGAAAACTGGGTTAGATAGGATGAAATGTTTAATTAGGGCAGCCAAAGGGGAACTTTTGATTGCTGGACTTCAATACTTTGATAGCTGGACCTTGGTAGTCAGCCTCAGGAAGAGGAAGTGGCCAAAATAAGGCAGTTAGCTTTAGGAAATGTATTGTAATGGGTTTTTATCATGGGAGAGTAGGGTAAAGGCAAAATATTTCATCAGGGCCTTGGTTGTCATCTCAGACTGCCCTTCAAGTGAGATTCCCCCTCCCCTTTGGCTTTTTCTTTCCAGAAAATTCCATTTTTAGCATATAGAAAACTACCATTTTTTTTAAGCTAGAAATGAAAGAGAAGGCTGCTTGTGCAAAAACAGCCAACTCCAAATGGTACAGACTTCCAGGTGTAAAACTATGAGAAGAAAACACGGAAGAAGCATTTCAAGATGGCACCAGCAATGAGTCCTAGTCGGATTCCAAGAGCTTGGAATCACGTGGTCCTCTCTCCAGAAAAGCACTTTATGAGCATGCTAGGCAATCGGCTGGTGGGAGGGGCACATCTCTGTGATGGACACATGGTAACTATGAACGTTCCCCCTCAGCCTGCTCCCTAGCAATACAAATCACCTACTTGCCATAGGACCTACCCCTTCTCTCCGAAGCTTTTAAGAGGGAACCCTCATTTTGACCTCATTGGACTGAACTCAGAGACCCCACCTATGTACCATCCCATGGAGCTAAGGATTTCTCCAAAAGGACCAGCAAGATGGCTCAGTAAGAAAAGGCAAACCCACCCAGTGGAGGAAGAGAACCAACTCCCACAAGCTGTCCTCTGACCTCAACATATACATCATGTTTTGAATGCACCAACACACACACACACACACACACACACACACACACACACACACCATTAGCTTACAGGTGACGCCACTAGGCTCCTCCCAGAAACCTGGAACATACGGCTTAAGTCATCACTTGTGGCCATTACCTGCCACCGTGTGTGGGTGGTGCAGGTAATGTATAAAAAGCCTCTTTTTCTCTCTTTCTGTCCTTTCTGTCTTCCTCTGTGCCCTTTCTCTCCCCTCGTGGCTCTGCTCCAGGCTGCCTCTACCCCTTCACCAAGCCCTCACTCCCCTCCCTTCCCCCAAAGAAATTCCTGTGGCATGATTTCTCAAGGAGACACATTGGCATGGGCCGACCAGGTACCCCTACCTGTTGCTGAATTGTATTTCATAACAATAATCTCTCCAGTAAATTTCTTACCCCAAAAGACAAGCCACTTCATCAGTGTCCCTCTTGAACCCTGGATTCTAAGAACTCAGAAAATGGTGTTAAAACTTGGGTGTGTGCATCGAGGAACAGATCACCCCACAGGGACCCCCATGCCTTTGCTACTGCTTTTCCACACCCACACTGGCCTCTGGCTGCACCTGCCTTTCAGGCTGTCAGGACACCTGTCATCTTCGGACTGAGTAAAACTTATCACCGAGTCAGATGCTTCGTGTGGTTTAGGGTCAGACAGGCTGCCCTAAACTAGCCGAATTTAAGGATGCTCAATTCTCGCCCAATCACCTTCTTGTGACATTGGTCACATGTCTGGCATGAAATCAAGTGGTATGAGATCACTAATTCTGGCTTTCCCCCTCATATATGGTGAGAAAGGACATGGCCACTCCAAGGTATGGTTAAGAGGAAGGTTTTTATTGTAGATATGAAGGAGAATACAACAGAGGCATCTGGGAAAATCCAGAGACCGGTGAGAAAATAGTAGACTAAACATGGCCGGTAACCTGAACTTGGCCATGAGAGAATGTTGGTAAGCCGAGAGAGAAAGAGAATAAAGAGGAGAGGGAGCCAAAGAGAGCCAAGAGAGACCAAGAGAAGCCGAGGGGGTGCATGGCCAAAATGGCAGGGTTATATGGGAATGACAAGCTTGGGGAGGGGAAGCCCATGAACTGGAGTTTAGGGTAGGGTGTAGAGGGCAAAATTTGCTTGTGCACACAGATAAGCTCTGAAGAACCCAGGAAAGTTAGCCTCAGGCATCCTTCAAAGGAAGGGGATATTTAACTGTCCTCCTGGAATGCCGGTCCTTTGTGGTCTAGTTAGGCAGGCTCTGCCCCGTCTCCCAAAGTTTTTCTTTTCCTTATCCTGGGTCTTTTGCCTCTAAATCTTGAGCATTCTAGGACATTAAAGGAAGAGGGGATAAGAGGAGAAGGGTGGTGAAGAATTGGGTTCCCCGTTGTGTCTGTTTAAGGAAGAGCTCAAAGGAAGAAAAGCAAAGAGCCACCTTCTCAGCCTCCCTAGAAAGATGAGTCCTTCCCCACCCCCGTCACAGCTGATCTGAGTCCAATCCCGGCCTATGCAGAAATCCCCGGGCGAAGTGTGTCTTAATCTAAAGAGCCACAACCCTGCTTCCACAGCTCCACCTCTTGAAGTCAGGTTATGACCCAAGCCTATCCAGACACAGTTGCGTTTTAAAAGTTTTCAATTTAAAACATGTTCAAAGTCCCAAGCTACCTCATTTAACCTGCAAAACGCTTTCGGTGGCACCGTTAGCCTTCCTCCCCCTCCCCCTCCCCCTCCCTCTCCCCCTTCCCCATCCTCCCCCCTGCAATTTCTCTCTCCTCTTCCCCTCCTTTCTGTAACTAGAGTCCTCTCTCCTCCAGTTCAAGAGCCACAGACCCCCACACCCACTCCCACACCACCACACCACCACACGACCTGTATGGCAACTCTGAGCTAAAAGCAATAAACAAACAAAAAGGGTGCCCAAGAGGCAAGCCTCCTCGGCCTTGTCTAAACTCCCCTATACACTTACTTGCAAATGTCTGGTAGAGGATTCCAGAACCTTCACCCATTGCTCTACCTGTCACGTGTTATTTGGTTTGATTACCTGCTGTGGTTGTGCTTGTAAGGGTCTTATGTGACCTGTCCCTCTCACCTTATGTCTCGAAAGTAGTCCAAGTAGTAAGTCCACTTTTAAGGTTACAGAGTATTATACACCTGGATTTTAAGGTGTGCCGCATGTATGCATTAGTATGTATGTGAACTAAACATTTTAAAGTGCAGTTTTTGTTCAAGGACATCTTGGAATTTAGAGATAATCCTGATATGTTTCATTACGTTATGAATATGATTTATATTTGGGGATGATAACTGAATCCTACAATGCAATTTCCTGAGTAGTCATTTAAAATGCTACTGGGTAGTTGACCCAATAAACAGTGTTTTCAGGACTTTAAAAACGAAATAAAGCAATGGAGAAACATCTAATGGGAAAGACAGGAAAAACAAGAAGTTACATCAGGCCTTGACGGGGGAGGGGGCGCAAACAGACTCCCTGACAGGAGGGGCCCCTGCCAGCTAACCAGGAAAGACTAGCTGGATAAACTCAAGGCCTGACCTCAACCTCATCCCCCAAAGTTGTGGTCTTATCAGCTTTCCTGGTTTGAACTGGTCAGTCCGGAATTATACTTCAGTTTGGCTTGAATTGGCTCATGTCATTGTCTGCAGAGAGAAAAACTGGAAAAAGGAACTCTTCCCCCACCACTACCCCACCCCACCCCTCACCCCCACCCCTCACTCCACCAGCCCCCTCCACCCCCACACCCCACACCAGGCTGGGGGCTCAACTTCTCCAAGTCTTAGTCTCAACACCAAACATTTTGTCCTCAGAGATAACTTCTCATTCTTTTCTTTCTCTTTTTCCCCTGTAGACAGTGTTTGTCTGTGTAGCCCTAGCCGTCCTGGAACTAATTCTGTAGACCCGGCTGGCCTCAGACTCAGAGATCCACCTGCCTCTGCCTCTTGAGGGCTGGGATTAAACGTGTGTGTCACCACTGCCCAGTGCGAGCATTCTTAATCTCTGGGCCATCTCGCCAACCCAGTGTTGTGTGCTTCTTTACCTTAAATAAAAGTATTCAGGGGTGGGGGTTGGGGCAGTTGGCTCAGTGGTTAAAGGCACTGGCTGCCCCTCCAGAGGAGCCAGGTTCAATTCCCCGCAACCACACGGCACCTCACCTCTGTCTGTAACTCCAGTTCCAGGGGTCCCACACCCTTACACACGCTACGTGCAGGCCAAACACTAATGCACAGAAGATGAAAATAAATTCATTTTTAAAAATAAATGCTTTTCATCTGTTGTTTCTACCTATACGGTTGAGGTCCCCCCACCCCACCCCCGGCTTTTAATTCTTTAACTGGCAAAAAGAACGAACCCAGTAAAGACCCCTAGAAACAGATATAAATTGTATTTTGGACAAAGATGTAAAGTTTGGTCAGTCTGATGCAGTTCAGAATCCCCTGGGAAGGTGGTCTCCATGGAGGACAGTCTAGATCAGGTTGGCCTGTGAGCATGTCTGTGCAACTGCCTTAATAGACAGAAAGGGACGATCTGCCCCATGGGCGACCCCACTCTCTAGGCGAGAGACTGTGCAAGTGTGGGGAGTGAGCCAAGCACACACATGTGCACATGCATTTTGTCTTTTATCTTGACTCTGGGCATGACTCGCTGGCTGCTTCTAGCTCCCGCTGCCCTGACTTCACTGCAGTGATGGACTGGAACCAGGAATCGTGTTTATTTTACCTTCTCGGTTAAACCTTTCTCTCCTAGGTTGGTTTACATAGGGTGTTTTATCACAGCCACAGAACCCAAACTAAGTCAGCAAGGTCAAAAATTGTTCTCACACAATTGTCTGACGCAATTAGACAACGGTTCCAGCATGTTGTAAACAGTCCGCAACCCTTGAGCTTGGTAAAGGGTGTTGTGGTAAGTAAGTGCAGGGTAACCGAAGTTTGTTAAAAACCCTAAGATCTGCTTCCACAGCAAGAAAGTGATGTATTTATAGTTAACCAAAGATCCATTAGGATCTGGATGGACATTTCAGTTTGACTTTAAGTACAAGATCTAGACCAAGCATGGTTGAGGAGACTCTGGCCAGCACAGCTCTATCTAGTAAGCCTTGCCCTTCTCCCCCATTCTCTCTGCCTTGCAAAAAACACAACAAAACAAAACAAAAAACCCAAAACAACAACAACAACAAAACCCCAACTTGTTAGATTATATTCCTGAACTAGCCAGCAAGTTCTATTATTTGGCGAATTCCTCCTCCTGAGACTGACCACCAAGGCCCAGTTCTCAAAGTACAGGAGTCCAGCAATCAAAAGCCCCTTTTGGGGAAGCCCTTGGTCCTGCCAAGGCTGACCCCTCAGTGAATGGGATTCTTGGGGGGAGGGTGGTAATGGGGGAAGGATAGGGAGGGGAACAACTATATAGAAGGGAAGGGGGAGGGGTTGGTGGATGTTGGCCTGGAAATCGGGAAAGGGAATAACATTTGAAATGTAAATAAGAAATACCCAAGTTAATAAAGATGGGGGGGAGCCCCCTTTCGTTGACTTAATTAACATGTCCAATCAAAATATACCACTGCATCCTAGCCCATCCTAACACTGCCCTTCCCCTTTTCTCTTCTTAAAAGTTTCAGCTGGAAGGTCATTTGCTGCTGTTTTCCTGTCTGAGTCAGAAAGCAGCCACTTTAACTTTGCTTCCTGGCGTAATAAAGGATTTCTCTGTGAAAACGGGTGTTTGAGTGTGGTTTGTGCCTAATCCAGGGCAGAAAGGAAGCCTCCTTCCCTGCTCTTGGGGTCTCCTAACAATGGTTGGTTGCCCCTTACATTTAATCCCAGCACCCAGGAGGCAGAGTCAGGCAGATTTATTTGAGTTCCAGGCCAGCCAGAGCTACATACTGAGATCTTACCTTAAAGAAGACACAAAATAAACACAGACTATCATGTTTTTGAAAGTAAAAAAGAAAAGGAGGGAGCAGTCAGGTTAGAGAAGTGGTAAAGTGGTTAGGAGTACCTGCTGCTGTTACAGAGGACCGGGTTTTGATTTCTAACACCCACATCCATGGCTTACAACTGCCTGTAACTCTGGTTCCAGGGTCCACAGCGCCCTCTTCTGGCCTCCTTGGGCACCAGGCGCAAACACAGCACCTACATAATACAGGCAAAATACTCATACACATGAAAAAAAAATCTTCTAAAATGATGTGGGCAAATCAAAAACACAAAAGAGCCCCTGTAAGGAGACATCCATTTGTTCTTAACAATATTCTATGCCCTTCAAAAGCAATTTCTCTGCCCCTCCATGTGCTACAAATTTCTGTGACAGAAGCCACACCCTGACCAAGGAGTGTGCGTCTCTGACTTGTGGTGAGAAAGTATTTCCTTTACATTTCGAGGTGTTTCCTCAGCTTTTGAGGTCTTGACAATTGTTTCAGTGTATAGAGAATCATTTGTCTTTTAATAGTTGATCATCTTACTAGAAAACAAATCTTTACAACTGTCACATTAAGAAAAAAAAGTGGGACATTCCATAACTGACCAATGTTCTCAAAGTTCAAAGGTCAAACAAGGTAACAAATTGCAACCTGTCTCTTACTCGGCTCCTTTAGCTGCGGCCTGGGAAGCAGTTGTGAGGAATGTTTATTGGAACAAATAGTGAAATTGTGCATGACAGTGGAGATTAGATAATAATAATAATATTGAGTTCATTTTATAGCTCCTGACTTTGATACTCATACTATTATTACAAAAAAAAAGTATTGTTCTTAGGAAATACACGCTGGTGTGTTTAATGGTAATGAGGGCAGTAATCAATAAATTGTTCAAAAATCAATTACTGTGGAAGGGAGCAAGAAAAAAAGAGAATAAAATAAATGGAATAACGTGCAAACAACTGAACTCAAGTAGAGTACTATTTTATTTTATTATTTTAGCTTATTTTATTTTATTTTTTGAGACAGGCTCACAATGTAGCCCAAGCACTCTTTTGAACCTGCAATCCTCCTGCCTCAGCTTCTCCAGTGCTGGCATTCAGCTAAGCTCTATCACGCCCGTCACCTTTGTACTCCTTCTTGCCTCGTTCCCACACGTGCTAAATTAGTAAAAGTGAAAGTTGCAGCGACCAAATGCGTACTTAACCTCTAAAGTACGCTCAATGTTATCAGTTTGACAGGCATCGGTAAATATCAAAATTAAAATCCACTTCGAGGTGGTGAGCTAGACACATGCATAACCGCAGAGCAGAAGTGGAGCTCAGAAAGGATGTGTTTGAAGGCGAAACCAGAGCAGAATCTGCTAACACAGTCGTGGCGAAGGGTCAAGGGGTCGCAGGACCACTCCCACTCCCAACACTGCTCCCACCTGCTGGACAGCTTCTATCTACTTCGGGAACCTTGAAGTCTGTTCTGTGAGGTAGACACTCAACCATGCAAAGCCCTTGGGATGGGCCCAGAAGCCCGCACTGGGGAGAGTCCACTCTGCTTCCACTCCTACCAAAGGCTGGTCACCCAACCTACTCACGCAGGATCCTTGTTTCCAACACACTCCCCTCTCTGCAGCCCAACACCACTTCGGACAATGGCTTGGAAGCAAGATTTCTGAAGTGGAACTTGAAGTAATCAACAAGGCAGGTGGGGAGAGCTAATCGTGAGACCGGATAGAGAAAGGAGAGCTGGGGAGGAAGAGACAAAAACTCAGGATGCATACTGAGGCTTATAAAACCCCAGTAGTTGGTAAGCTAATCAAAAACATTCTTTTAAAGGAGTTTGAACAGATGTGCCCTGTGCGGGTGAGCAATGTTGCCTTCAGAAGACTTGAGTTCTTAAATGGAAATTTGGATGGCAGGCATGAGTTGCTTTCCTATGAGTTATGGGTCAGTAGGGCTTCAGAGGTACCTAATACAATATGTTGTTACCACTGATCTTGGATGCTCACCATAACTAAAGGGGTAAGACTTTATTAGTAAAGAAGACACCACACAGTTAGCCAAGATATCAAGAAATTGATCTTGAACCGAGCGGGCTCCCCCTGCTGGCGAGCAGGCTCCCCTGCTAGCGAGCAGGCTCCCCCTGCTGGCGAGCAGGCTCCCCTGCTAGCGAGCAGGCTCCCCCTGCTGGCGAGCTTGCACAGTGCTGGAAGGCTCTCTGCAGACTGCTGAGGGAAATTGATCATTGGTTTTACCCAGCACTGAACCCTGCATGCTGAACTACTGATCCAGCAGGCAAGATATGCCAACAGGTTCGTAGTATGTGACAGATTTTCCTGGGGAGTCACGACACACATACACGTTGGCTCACCCCAGAAAGGGAGCCTGTGGAAAACTAAAGTAACTACTGGCACTGAAGTCCAATATGGTGAACCAACAAGGGTTTGTTTATTGGGGTTACTAACAGGAACGTGGGAGAGGGGTCCCTTACAAGGAGTAGGGATGATTCAAAGGCGGTGACGTCATCAGAAAAGCTACCCCAACATAGGTGAGACTCCTAAAACTACAGCCCTGGAACTCTCTACCTACTCTATCCAAAGGTCTCTTTCTGACCTTAGTTTGGGTGGTCAGAGTCTCCACCCCGGCAACTCTCTAGTCTCTTTCTTCACTGTTGACATGGACCCTAAAGAATCTTCCAGGCTTGCGTTATTTAGTGCATGTGACCTTCTGCTTACCTCCTGAGGATCCCTCTGTCCTCTGGTATCTCTTGGAAGAAAAGTTTCCATTTGGAGGAAAATTTATAAACCTGAGGAACATGTTATACAACCGTGCACCAATGGCAAAACTGTTGGAAGGGGTAACTGCTCTCTTGACTGGACCTGAGGACTTCCTCCAGGAGGATATTGAGGTCTGATACCTAAAACATTATCAAAACCCAAGGCTGGGGAATGTATAGGTCCTAGGGGAGAATCTGGTGATAATGATTTGCTAAATAGTAGTGCTGTCAAACTGCCTTCTAAATATTTGTGTTTTTTTTAATTTTTAAAAAAGATTATTTATTATTTACAATAATATGCAACTATTAAGAAGTTTATTTATGTGCCCGGGGATGTCGCTCAGCAGTAGAAGTGTTTGTTTGACGTCTGAAGGCCCAGAATATGAACCCCAAAACTGAAGAAAACATCTACTTGTAGAATTAAATGATAAGAGGAAATTTTTATTTTTATTTTTTCAAGAAACAACTTTAAGTTTGAAGGAAATATACAAGATTTTGGTCAGTTTCTGTACAGTTGTTATTTTGTTTGTTCTATTCTTCAATATTAAACTATTTTTATCATTACAAAATTCAGGGCTTTTTTTCCTGAATGTATTAATTTCTAATGTGAGTCAACTCCGAGATGCATGACTGTAATCTCTGTGCTCAAGAGGGAAAGGAAGGAAGGTCTCAAACTCCCAGCACCCCCCGGGCTACATATCAAGACCCTGTCTAAAAACAAGAGTGAGCAAAAACACTTTAACAACATCAACAATAATGACTACTAATTTATACAAAGGCACACATGTACACCTGCCTCTGTCTGTGTCTGCTCCAAGTTGGGGAGTTGGAACTTGGGGAGTTTGACTGCGCTTATCCCATGATGCCACTGGAACACTGCTCTGCGGGTGGGAAAGCAGCAGTATGAGATGTGGGAAAGTTTGAGCTGGTGCGGGGGTCCCCGGGCCTGCAATGAGGTCCGGCCGTGGGGTTGTCAGACTCTTGGACGTCCAGGCACCGGAGTCATGGAAGAACCGAAAACATTGTTGGGGGCAGGGACTGGGGACAGCATCTAACCCTGGGCCTGGGGGCTTGGGGGTGGGGAGCTCTGGCTTGTCCCAGCAGCATATCCTTAGCTAGGTGGAGGCAGGCTTGGTGGAGGTTGTCCTTGGGAGAGCAGAGAGGTCGTCTGTTGGAGAATGAAGCTGCAGCTCTGTAGGTAAAAGCCTTCCTCATGGCTCCGCACCAGGGCTTGATGAAAGAGACAGTCCGTGGTTCTAAACTGTTTATTGGTTGTTCATGGTGGATGCATAACATACTCTACCACTTCTCAGGGGGGACCTGAGATTAAATACCTTCTGCAGGGAGGAGTGTCTGGAAAGGGAAGCTTACTGGCTAAGCCCTCCCAGCCTCTAGGTACCTCAGCGTGAAGAACTCTGTTCTGGGCCTACATGACTGTGGTCACATCTCTTTTATGTGAGAAGCGTGGCAGGAGTCTGGCAGGGAGCGGGGAGTTACCTACAGCTCAGGTGTGTGCCCACCGAGTCCCCAGGTCTGGACCTGCTCTACCTTACCAAACTTCCTAGCATGGTTTTACGTCCCACATATCTGGTTTAACTCATGCATCTGTAAAACAAGATACTTCCTCATAAGGTTGGAGTGAGGATTTAAGTGAAGAATCCTGTAAGTACTTTTTAAAAAGTGTGGTGGGGAGAGAGAGGCAGGTGGACTTCAATGACTTCAAGGCCAGGGTGGTCTACATAGTGAGGTCCAGGCCAACCAGGTTTACACAATCAGTATACATCTACAAATAAACAAACAAACCAACAACCAGACCACATGGCCCAGCGACACCACTCCTTGGCACATGTCCAAATGACTCAAGGCCCCTACCCCACAGACCCTTGCTCTGGCATGTCCACTGCTGCTCTGTTCACAACAGCTAGGAAGTGGAGACAACCGAAATGTCCTCAGACGGAAGAATGGCTAATGACAATGTGGTGCATGTGCCCTATGGGACACCATCCAACGGTAAAGAAGCGGAAGCAGAAAGGTGAAGGTAAATGAACAGGCCTAGAAAAGACCATATTGAGCGAGGTAACCCAGACTCAGAAAGACAAATGCTGCGTTTCTCTTTCATCTGTGGTCCCTAGCTCCAAATCCTCAGGAGTGAGCATACACATGGCGGACAGCAGAATCCAGGCAACCATAAGAGGACCATGTAGTGGGGAGGGGCTGCTTGGAACTGGAATAGCAAGATACGGGTGATATGATGTGGGAAATGGAAAACTGGGACAGAAGTTTCAACTGAGTGGAGAGGAAAGAGGTCTGCACAGAAGGAGACAGTAGGGGGAGGGACAAGGGTTTTTGATAAACCTTCACATAATGTT
Source organism: Rattus rattus (assembly GCF_011064425.1). Lineage (NCBI taxonomy): Eukaryota > Metazoa > Chordata > Mammalia > Rodentia > Muridae > Rattus > Rattus rattus. Next base: position 24,802,570 of record NC_046159.1, on the reverse strand, counting down.
GTTATTTAATATGTACCTAAAATTATACATAATGCACACACATAGATAGATGGATGGATAGATAGATAGACCGTGTGTGTGTGTGTGTGTGTGTGTGTGTGTGTGTTATAGATAGATAGCTCACATTATATATATATATATATATATGTTATAGATAGATTGATCACATTATATATATATATGTTATAGATAGATTGATCACATTATATATATGAAAGTTATGGATAGAGAGATAGATCACTATATATATAAATATATATATTTATATATTTTTATATATAAATATATATAGATATATAGATATATAAAACAGTTATGCCACTTGAACTCACCATTCTTCGCACAAGAATGGCAGATTAACAAAAGCCCCAGTGGAAAGCACAAGATGTCTCTAAAATGGTTGGTCAGGGCAATCCAAGTGACTCTCAAAACATTATCGACTACGGCTGTTTCCCTTCGTTGCCTCTCAGAGGTCAAAGGTAAGCTCCTATTGCTGAAGACACAGCAGACGTAGGATACAGGGCTCAGACTACATGAGCTAGATTAGCCTGAAAGCCTCATTCCTGCAGTATGGCTTCTATGGTACAGAAATACTATACAAGGTGCCAGGGAAGGGAAGCAATTGATAATCCTACCCAACTGTGATACCTATAAATTACAATGACCAACATAGCAAGAAATCCAGTACAGTAAATGCCCCTCATATGTTGGTGGTAACCACCAGCTGTCTAATTAGAGTTAAAGTCCACTCAACAGGAGGGAAATTATACCTAGTACTAGAAATCTAACTTCCCAGGGCTGGTAGGATCTTAGAAAATTTACTACCATTTGGCAAGGTCAGCATAATTCCTGACTGCATTCTAAACCATACCCTTATCCCCACAGATAAGTAGTCTCCGCATACATCAACTAAACTTTAGTTTACAGCAAATGGAGACCATCGGAGCTGGGGTTTGCGACTTTGGGGGTTCTTCTTTCCTCCACCCTTCTCCACCTCTCTTCCACTCCTTCAACCTCCTAATATAGATAGAAAAAAGGGAGAGAGGGGAGAGAGGAAAGGAAAGGGACCTCTGAAATCTAACTCCCTTCTTCTTGTTTCTTCTTTAAGCGCAACTACCAACAAACTGCAACCAACCCCCAACAACCAACAACCAACCCCCAACAACCAACAATCAACAACCAACCCCCAACAACCAACAACCAACAATCAACAACCAACAACAAACCCCACAACAACCAACAACCAACAACCAACCCCCAACAACCAACAATCAACAACCAACAACAAACCCCACAACAACCAACAACCAACAACCAACAACCAACAACAAACCCCACAACAACCAACAACCAACCCCCCAATAATCAACAACCAACAACCAACCCCACAACAACCAACAATCAACCCCATAACAACCAACAACCAACAACCAACCCCACAACAACCAACAACCAACAACCAACCCCCAACAAACAACCCCCAAATAACCAACAAACAACAAACAACCCCCCAACAACCAACAACCAAACCCCCAACAACTAACAACCAACAACCAACCCTGCCTCTCTTCATGTACCCTCTGAAAAGTTCTCACAATTCCAAATATCTGCAGCTGGCAAAAATTACACCCCCGCTAGAGCCCAAAGCAAATCACAGTCAGCTGCTGTGGACAATCTGAAGCAGCCCCAAATCCCACACCTGAGGTTAAAATGAAAATACGTTCTTATAATTTTTCTGTCTTTTTGTTGTTGTTGTTGTTGTTGTTGTTGTTATTTTTAAGAAACCATAATTCCAAAATTCTCACTATAGACCATCACAGAAAATCATGACAAAACACAGTGCAGAGATCAGCAAGTGGTGAGGGGCCCAGCCACAATGGACTCCTCTACATCACAGCTCCTACGTCTATAACTGTATAAAAAAGAGGGGACTGGGAAAACCATAACATCTGGAATACCAGGAAGTCTGGCATGAAACACTCTATCATAGAAATGGTCACGTAAACAAGATCTAAACAGTGGTGATCTCAATATGCTAACGGGTTGGGGGGGGGGAGAGTCACACATAGTCCCACCCCTAAGCAAAGAACTACAGGCAATAAATAACTCCTGGGAGAGGAAGAATTAACCTCTCCCCAATATGAGCCCATTAAGAAGCTATCGAAATCAAAGTGATCATCCTTGAAGTCATCTACATACAAACATAAACATAGAACCCGCAGGTTGTGGTGTATTTATGCAAATATATGTAGCAATTACAATTAAAGAAAAAGAGGCCAGGGTTGAGGATTTAGCTCAGTGGTAGAGCACTTGCCTAGCAAGCTCAAGGCCCCGGGTTCGGTCCCCAGCTCCGAAAAAAAGAAAAAAAAAGAAAAAGAAAAAGAGGCCAGCAATTTGAGTGGGGGACATGGAGAAAGCTAGATGAAAGTGTCTTTGGGGGCTGGAGAGATGGCTCAGTGGTTAAGAGCACTGACTGCTCTTCCAGAGGTCACAAGTTCAATTCCCAGCAACCACATGGTGGCTCACAACCATCTGTAATGAGATTTGGTGCCCTCTTCTGGCCTGCAGTCACATATGCAGGCAGAATGCTGTACATAAAATAAATAAATAAATCTTTTTAAAAAAAAAAAAGGGTCTTTTGGAAGAACTGGAAGAAGGAAGGAAACGGAGGAAAGAGAAGTAATTATATTTTAATTAAAATGTATTAAAACTTTTAAGTTAACTTTTTTAAAAAGAATGGGACACTGCAGTGTTAGCAGTTGCAAACACAATACTACCTCTGACATGAATCCCTGTTTAAGCAGACTAAGGAGGTGCGTGCAAAAAGCACGTGAGAGTCAAAAGGGCATGACCAGCTAAAGCAAAAAAAAAAAAAAAAAAAAAAAAAAAAAAAAAAAACTTCAGAGGAAGAAATGAATAACCTGGAGAGCGATTCCAGGAAGCCGCACAGTTTAAAACCAAGCTCTAAGAACACCTAGGGCTTGAGACAGTAGATAATAAATCCAAGGAGCCTTCAAATGACCTTACCAAAGGCACAAAGTCACCCTGGGCCCCCCAAACAGAAGTTCAGACTAGAGGACCGGCCACACATAGGGCAGATAAACAGAGTATGCTTATCTAGCAAGTTGCCACAAGAGGACAAACTCATTACACAGTTAACAGTAACAGTAGTTATGTCCTGAGAGAATTCGAAAATTCTGAACAAAGAAAACCAAGACATATGGGACCCTAACGTTCCATTGTCTGGGTGCCTGAGTCAAGTGCAGACCAGAAGCGATCCCAGTCGACTGATAGCTAAACAGCACCGCACAGAGGCCAACACGGTAGCAGAAGTCTAGAAACTACAACTCCCAGAGAGCTCCGGGCGAGGGAACTACAATTCCCAGCAAGCCCAGGGAGCGCCACTCTCCGTAATTTCGCAGATCGCCCTCACGTACTGTCTTCAACCGGACCTATCGGGACACCTGGCGCATGACCCCCGCGTGAATGGGGTGCGCCCGCCCAGAGTCCCTGGAGGCAGAGCTCGAACCTCATTGGTAGAAAAGAGACGCGAAAAGAAGAAACTGATCTTGACAATCTCGGAGTGATTGGGGTTGATGGGACCGGGGAAAGAGTGAACTCGGCTGCTGACCAATCAGCGTTCAGAAGAAAGAAAAGGGAGCTAAGGTTCTGCGGTCACATGCCGCGGAGTCTAGTGGGAGGAGCAGTTGCTCAGCAGGCTCTCGTTGCTTCCTGTTTCCGGCTTCTGGAGCGGGGCGCAGCGCGGCGCCTAAGGGAGCGCTGGCTTCAGAGAGGAATCGAGGGACTGGGGTCTGTGCCCCCGCACCCCCGTTCTCCGGCCGCGTCTCCCAACCCCACAGACACATTCTTGGGGGTTTCTGAGCTTCGGTTGCTCTGTTTTCCTGTGACACGTGAGTGTTGGGGGCGTGGAGGAAGCGGGCTGGGGTCCTTGCACACCTCTGCACTGAAGGAAATGCGGACCGCGAGTCTCGCTTGGCCCTCGTTCTAGCTGGAGATACTGCTAGGGAGCCGAAGGGCGGACTGGAGGCAAAAGGCATGAGAACGGAGAACGTCAGACTTTTAGGCGTGAGGAAAAGGAGTTCCAAGTTCAGAGAGGAATTTGAGATGTTTTAAAGGTGGGAAAAAGTGCCCATGTGTGAAGTGTTACTGGATGCTTGTAGAGAGAATTTTTGACCTGTATCATGGGAGTAAAGTGGCGTCATGGCGTCATTTGGGATAAAGTATGACTTTGAGCAGATGGAAGGCGAGAATTTCCCGAATCCTGGAAGAAGTTCGAGGAAGGTCTGTTAGTGTGGTGTGGAAAAGAGTAACAGGAATATCTTGTCTTTCTGTGGAGATTTTGAAGTATAGAACTACCTCCTTGAGGTACTTTAAACATCAGGCCTTTCTGCCAGTTGAGACTGATCTTAAAAGTGAACCAGGAGGAAGAAAATAAAGCCCTCCATTAGAAAATGGAAAACGGCCATGAGTGGAAAAGTAAGTACAAGGCTGAGGTCAGCAGTTTGCCAACCCCTAACTTAGTCATTGGCTGTCCTGTAAAGAAGAATGTTTCAGCACTGCCAGTAGAGCTCTATAGAATAAGAAAATTGAAGGGGAATTTCCAAGAGCATAAGACCCTGTTTTACAGCATCGAGACAAATGCTTGCACTCCTGAGATTTTTTTTGGGACCATGTTAAAAAGGGACTGCCGAGCTTCGGTTTCATACTCCCCTCTTTTTGGGTCCATGTTTATCAGAAGTTTGTCCACAAATGCTTTCTTGTCATTAGTCATCCAGATTCATCCAGCAACCTCATCCATTTAATATTTGTGTGACCTAGGACAAGTAACTCAGTAGACAGCCCTAAGCCTCAGTCCCCTCATCTTCTGTAGGCTATGGGACTGACATAATGCAAGTAAAGCGTTTAAAGCATACACCACACTGAATCAGAGGGAAGCAGTTCAAACTTGCAGTCAGATCTTAAGCTGGGAAGAGCGTAAAATTATTCTTCTAACTTTTTGAATAGCTAGGCAAATGGTAAGCAATTCCGATCATCAAATGCCTACCATGGCTTGTTTTAATTCTTCATCCTGTCCCAATTTTTTCGAAAGTGTTTGCCCTCATTTGGGAAGAGAAAGCAGCAACAAATGAGGAAATAACTTTGAGACCAGAGTGCACAGCCTTCATTCAGTGAGAGCATCCCTCCAAATTATGTACTGGGGAACAAGCACTTCAGAGCCCTGAACATTAACATTTTTAAATTAAATCCTGAGAGAACTTGAAGAAAATGGCACCGAGTAGGTTAACCGAGGAGCTCTAGGTGAGTTGACTGATTGAGCAATAGCTGAGCTTAGAGGAGGAGAGAGCTTAAATCTGGGCTCTTTGTTAAACTACAGTTAACTGTGAGGAAGAACTACTTCCCTTTCCTGCTCTGTTTTAAAAGGAAGAAAGGCAGCTCTGCTTTGGCTCCCAATGGCTCTGGAGCCATCTGTCTTACTCCGTTAGCTATGTCGGTGGTATTCGTTCTGTTTATCCTGTAGTTTTTAGTTGTGAAATAGAGACAGTTAAATTTAATACGTAAGGTTTGGGGAGGATTGACTAGTTAATGTCAGGTAGTTCTGGCTTGAAGGCTGTCACTCCTACTAAATATGTCATGGTGTCATATAGGAGTGCCCTTGACCTCTTGGCTACATGTGATTACTATGTGGAAATGCCTTGCTTACATTAGTAAATTGATGTGTGTTGCCCTCCCTGCATGTGGGAAATAGAAACTTACATGTACCTTTCAGGGAGAAAGGGAATGAGTACGGGGTTAGAGCTTTCACTTTCTTATTGTAGAAATGTCTGGAAGAGATAACTGTCAAAAAAACAGTGAAGCCATGATAAAATTAACAATGTCAATAGCCTGAAGGGTTACTTACAGGTACTAATAGAAGCCTTGTGCAAGCATCAATCACTATGACCTAACTAAGAAGATGGGAATAGCCAACTTTCCAACATCGAAATAGACATTGTCATCCACAAATATGCTGGCTGCATTCACAGATGCCTGGGGATATATGTGTCCCATGGGCCATAGTTTAGAAGGGCCTGTTATAATAATACAAACAGAAAGTGAACTTGGGCTGGAGAGATGGCTCAGTGGTTAAGAGCACTGACTGCTCTTCCAGGGGTCCTGAGTTCAAATCCCAGCAACTACATGGTGGCTCACAGCCATCTGTAATGAGGTTTGAGGCTCTCTTCTGGCCTGTCTGAAGACAGCAACAGTGTACTTATACATAATAAATAAAATCTTTCAAAAAACAAAAAAAGATACATTAAAAAAAAAAACCAGAAAGTGATCTTAGGATTTTAGAGTGGTAAAAAGACAGCCTTAAGATTTGTGACTTGGAGGGGCGAAGATAGTTTTGGAAGACTTCAAATCACTCATTTTGAGCCAGTGAGTTTTCTTCTGTGATCGGATGGCTTTTCAGGAGAATGGCACATGAGTAACTGACGTGAGTTAAGGTACTATGGCTGCTTCACCCACACTCCACATGCTTCGGTGAATGTGAAAAAAGATTATTGGATGACCTCTACTGATGTGTTAAGGCCCAACATAGTCAGGCTTCTCTCTCTCCTTTACATCTTTCATAGTTAGACATAATTGAGGATCTGTGTACATCATAACTGGGATATTCCAGGGAAGGCCACTGACTTAGGCATTATTTATAAACTAGTATTTGACTTTGAGAAACAGGATAATACAACATAAATTTTTATCAAACAGAAACAATGCAAAGATGGGTGCACCCTGGCTATTACAATTCTTTTCTTTCTCTTACCCCCCCACCCCATTTGTTTTGCTGGGTTTTTGTGTTTTAGAGGTTTTTGAGACAGGTGTCTCACCAAGTCTCTCTTGCTGGCCTCACAGAGTTCCATCTGCATCTGCCTCTGAGTGTGGAGATTAAAAACATTTGACTCTACACTGAGCACCCATTTGTTTTGAAGCAGAATCATGTTTTTTGCATAATCATAATGCCATAACTTTTTGCACAGTTATGTGACTGATGTATTTTCTTTCTCTCCTGATCCTGCCTTCACCTCCAACACTCTTCCAAAAGGATGGTCCCTCTCTCTGGCTGTTGGAGGACTGAACTGTTACTGTTGCTACTCCTGGCTGTGGCTGTGAGAGAATCCTGGCAGATAGAAGAAAAATCATGTGACCTGGTAGGAGAAAAGGATAAGGAGTCAAAGAATGAGGTGGCTCTCCTGGAGAGGTTACGGCCACTGTTTAACAAAAGGTAGAGAAGCACCGGAGAGGGCAGAAGCTATCTTTACTAAGGGTTTTTTCTCTTTAATGAGTTACCTCAGCTTTACTGTGGAAGGAGTGTGTGAATTGTACAGGTTCTAATGTGAACGAACCTTAGCAATGACTAGTTTATTGGCTGTAATGCATTTCCCTCTCTGATGACAGGCTCACAGCCATGTTACCATGTGTGTTTTTCTTCTCTTTCACAGAAAAGTATCAGTTCTAAAGACTGGGTCGAAAGCACCTGCTTGTACAAATTGGAGCATTACTTGATAACTTCATATAAGACAACTTTAGAAATGTCAGACACATGTAAACATAGACATGTCTAAGTATGTCTTCATCTGTATCAGGGAATCCAGATAAACATGAAAATGGCCCTTAAACATGGGACTGTCCCATGAAAACAGACAGGCTCTTGCTGTGAGGAAACAGCTGACACTTTCACATAGCTAGAACGGGTATTCTAGAATGTATTGCTGTCTTGGAGGGTATATTTCAAGTTATTATCAACAAGTAGGACAGTCTATAGGGCCACAAATAACTTGTAATTCAACAGATGTTATGCCTTTGATGGGAGGGAAGAGTCTGCATTTTCCTGAGCATGGTAACTAGTAATTGTTCTTTCCTACTTTCTTCTGTAGTTTTGAGAGTACTGTGGGCCAGGGCTCAGACACTTACAGCTATATATTCAGAGTATGCCGGGAAGCTGGCAACCACTCCTCTGGGGCAGGCCTGGTGCAGATCAACAAAAGTAATGAGAAGGAGACGGTGGTTGGGAGAATCAACGAGACTCACATCTTCAATGGAAGTAAGATATTTCCTGCTGACTAACCCCAAGTCAGTCCTCCAGTAATCCTATGTTGGCCTTCTCCAGCTTTTCGAGTGTGTCATGTTTTATGGAATTGGGTTAGACTGTAACTCATAGTGCCTAGTTCTAGAGCTGCTCAGGGAACCTCTGTGTTTGAAGACAGTGCAAAATTTTCACAAAAAGAATATAAGACTGGGGATGTTGTTCAGGGTAGAGCACTTGCACAAAGTTCTGACTTTAATCCTTAACACCACAAAAAAAGGAAGACAGAGAAAGGAATAGAAAAGCAAATGTGGATATGAATGACTGAGAGTGGAAGGGAATCTGAATCTAGCCAGAATTTTACACAGTCCCCTCTAGTCACCCTAACACTTAATCAGTTCCAGACCAGCCACCACCATTTCTCATCAGATTAACCAATTTTGAGTTTAAGATAACTTTATGTGCAAACCAATAAGTCTATTTAAGGGGGAAAATCCTCCTCTACTTGTCCTAAGTTGTATTTTCAATGTCATGAAGATATATGCTGGAGGGAGCATCTGCGGCTTCTCTCTTCCCATAAACATAAGTCATCCAATGTAGATATTCACTGGATAAAGAATAAAACAATTCTTGACCCCGCTCACTCTCCTAGTGTGATGGTGTTTTAGTCACTCACTATAAAGAGACACCATGACCAAGACAACTGTTTAAGAAAGCATAAATTGGAGGCTTACATTTTCAGAGGTTAGTTCACTATCCCCACAGAAGGGAGCATGGCAGTACACAGGTATACGTGGTGCTGGAGAAGTAGCTGACAGTTCTACGTCCTGATCTAAGTAAAGGTGGGGAAACACTCTGGGCCTGGCATAGACCAGTGGTCCCCAGTGACCTACTTCCTCCAAAAGGCCACACCTCCTAATCTTTACAATCCTTTCAAACTGTTCCACTCCCTAGTGACTTAACCAGTCAAATATAAGAGCCTATGGGGGCCATTCTTCAGACCACAACAGATGATTTTAAGACATCAGCTCACTAATTTTAAAATCTTGTTTTCTCATATGCAAAGTTGAAAAAGTCCTTACTTACTTGTCAGCCAAACAATATTTTACAAAGAACTTTAAACATAGTAAATAAATACTTGGACATCTCCCTGCTGCCTGGCAATCTTGTGGAATCTCCTCTCCTTTTGCATTGTGTTGAGAAAATGTATATCAGTGTTAAAAGCTTGGGTAGAAACTGGTTTTTTATACAATGTTTCCTACCTTTAATATAAAAATAATATTAATCTTACATTTCTGGTTATTGCTCTTAAAACAAGGGAATAAAAAGTTTTAAGAAGCAAGTTTTAAGGCCAGGTAAGGAGGCTCATGAACTGTGACCTCAAAACTTGGGAGGCAGAGGCACAAAGATCACAAGTTGGAGGCCGGCCTGGTCTACGTAATTAGTGTGAATTAAGGCCAGCTAGAGCAAAACTCTTAAAGATTTTAACCTAGCATTCAGATATACCAATTGTATCAATTATCATTAACTAAAAACAATTCTGGTAGCTTATTCCACTCCACCATGCTACCCATTGTTGCCCCCACTTCCCCTGCACTTCACAGTGCCATTATTCTTGTCCCTCCTCAGGTAACTGGATCATGTTGATATATAAAGGGGGTGACGAATATGACAACCACTGTGGCAAAGAACAGCGCCGTGCAGTGGTGATGATCTCCTGCAATCGACACACACTCGCGGTAAGGTATCCTGGGACATCTGGAACCAGGAGCAGCAAATGTTTGGGGTTTATATAGTCACTGGGGGGCTGTCTTGTTTGTTGGTGCAAGCAGAAAGACATAACTACCGTTTGGTCCTCATCATCAGGGTAATTTTAACCCAGTGTCTGAGGAACGAGGCAAAATCCAGGATTGCTTCTACCTCTTCGAGATGGATAGCAGCCTGGCCTGTTCACCAGAGGTCTCACACCTCAGTGTGGGCTCCATCCTCCTTGTCATGTGAGTACTTCGCACCCTCTCAGTAGCATGCATGTTTACATATACAAGTCAGAGATGACTCACTGACGGTCTGTGTCTGAAGAAATTAAGCTTGGGAGTATAGCTTGGTGGCAGAGTGCTTAGTATACATGAGGTCCTATGTTCAATCCCTGGCAGTAGTAAAAAATAAAAAATATTTTTGAAAACCGCCTTACTTTGTGCTTATGGCTGGCCTCAAACTCAAGAGAATCTGTCTTCCATGAGCTGATATTAAAGATGTGCCTGACCAGACTTGTCTTCTTAAAAATGAATTAGTCCCATTTGCATTTCGAGATTGGTTTGTGTAGACAGTGTCTCCTCCCTGTGTAGCTTTGGCTGGCCTGGCGATGTAGACACCTGGCCTCTGCCTCCCAAATGCTGGATTAAAGGCGTACACACCATAACCCCCACCGTTGAGCTTCTCTCAGGAAGGCTGGACACTACAGTATTAACATCAGTAGAGCAGAGCAGAACATAAGAGTCGTGTTCATGCTATTACAGTCACATACTAAGTACCCCTCTCCCCTTTCTGGGTGTTGACATTGTTCTTAAACAGTTTTTCTGAAGAGCTGCCAGCCCTTCTTGTTTAGAGTGTAGCTTAGGAAACAGCTGATATTGGATGTACAGTTTAGCCTTGGCCTTCTCGATTCTGTTAGAGGTATGTGGTGCCACTTCAAAGTTGCTAAGTTTAAGTGTGTGTCTCCCTGTGTAGATTTGCATCATTGGTTGCTGTTTACATCATTGGGGGTTTCTTATACCAGCGACTGGTAGTGGGGGCCAAGGGGATGGAGCAGTTTCCTCATCTGGCCTTCTGGCAGGATCTTGGCAACCTAGTAGCTGTAAGTAACAAGATTAATTTGGGCTAAGCCTTGGATTTTGGGTATTCTTTGAAAAAACAAAAAACCCACTGTCATTTTGAAACCATATTTCACTCTAAAATAGATGATCAAGACTGTCTTTGCTTTTTCCCTCCAGGATGGTTGTGACTTTGTGTGCCGTTCCAAACCCCGCAGTGTGCCTGCGGCCTATCGTGGCGTCGGGGATGACCAGCTGGGGGAAGAGTCAGAAGAAAGGGATGATCATTTGCTACCAATGTGATTGCACTTTTCATGTCCAGCCACCTCTTCAGTCCCCAAACCAAAGCATCCTCAGCAGACTTCTCAAGCAGTCTCCCCCTCTCACCTTGCCATTAATATTCTTGCTTTCCAGTTGGCTTTGATTTGACACTAACCTGCCTCCCTTTGCTCCTATTGTTTTTCCTCTGCACTAGTACAGTGGAAGGCAGACAGACATAGGGCCTGTGCTGTGGGGAGGCAGACTCCTATACCCCAGGAAGAGAAAGGACAGCTAACTAGGCAGAAAGAAAGCCATGAGCCCTGGCTGTAAACATTTCCATAAGTTGAGACACTGGATTCTTTAATTAAAAAAGCAAAGATTATTTGTACCTTTGGTTGCCTCCCTCATGTTGTCCCTGTCCCCGCAGTAGTCTCGTGAGGATCTGAGTGTAACTCGCAGAGGTGCTCTGCAGTACTTCTTACCTGGCTGTCACCCAAATACTCCTGTTTGCTTTGAGCCTGCAATTAGTCACATGATTGTCCCTCGTGTGGGATTAGGACAGGGAAAAAAAATGTGAACTTTCCCAACTTGAGGATTCTAAGGCGCCATCATGTTGCTTATAGGTCTTTGAGTGGCTTGACAGTTTGAATTGGGCCCTAGGCTGCGGTTATAAATCCATAGGTAACCCAAATGCCTAACCAAGTAGTCCTTTCTAAAGTACACAGACTGTGTCACCTTGTGGTAGTCTCGATAGCCAGCCTTGTTCTTCCTCCTCTCCCTACTAGTACTTGCAAACCTAAGTTGTACTTTTCTCACAGGTCTGTAGTTTGGCTTTTTATACTTTCCCCAATCTTAAAGGAAGGGAATGGAAGCAGAAGTGGACATGGAGGCTCTGCGGGTCTCTGCTATGGTGGGGACACTGCTGCACCTGTCCCTCCTGCTGGCTCAGGGAAGTGTCTGACCCACTTATCTATGGGAAAAGGTCTTTAATCCTCTATTTCTTTGTGTTTAAGCCATGTGCCCAGAATCCCAGGCTAGTCTTTCTAAAATAGTGAATTCCTAGGCCACTAGGTAACAACACAGTTCATCTGAACACAGGAGATGTGGAAAAGGCAGGGCCATTTGTTCCTTTAGAGAAAATGAATGACGTTATTCCTACTTCCCAATACCCTTGCAATGGCAATGGAAATTTTGTTTTCTTTCTATACAGGAAAAATAATGTTATTTTTAAAAAGGCTTCTCATTTGTTGTTTGCATCCTAACCCCTGTGGTTTTAAATGAAAAATAATATACCACTTTTGTACAAAACCAATAATTAAAAACATAAAAACATGCTGACTGTGTCATTTGTGTTAAGGAGAAAACAATGGAATGCAGTAAGACAATGGAGACCGACTTTCATCCTTTTACTGAGGAAAAAAATATTTAATATTTTATATGAGGAACAGTGCCTAAGGCAGGTGCTTACAGTCCTGGCCTCAGCCCCACACACTCCTGTTTTGTAAAGCTATAGGGCAGAGCGGAGCTGGAATGGAAAAGACAGGGCTGAAGATGAGAACAGTGGGAAGTGGGGATGCAGAATGACAACAGCCACACACGTGCCAAACACTATGTCCCTGCAGCAAATCAGATACCAACCAAGTGTCTACAGTGGCTGGTGACCCTGCCGTGGATGCAGAAGAAATACTCAGTATTAACAGAAAACTGAGCTGCAGCCACTATGAGACTCCAGGAGAGCACCAGGTTTGCTGTTCCTTGTAAGCCAGGAAAGCTGGCCTCTCCCACGGGGAAGCAGACTGACACTCACCCATTTCCTTGCCTTCCCATACAAGACGTTCCTCCTTGGAGAAATGAGACCCTGGCTAGTCATTCCACTCCAGGAGACAGCTGAGCAGTCCTAGTCTCTAGTCTGCCTGCTTAAAAACTGGTTAGGGTAGATGTGAATAGTGAGAAGATTTTTAAGAGAAACCCAGAAGTGTCAAAGCTGCCACCATGTAGCACCAGCAACCAATTCTTGCAGTTCTGCTTCCAATCCCACACAGGTCACACAAGAGGAACAGCTCTTCCCAGGGTATAACCCCAACAGTCAGGGCATCTGCTTTAGTGCAGAGGGTCACTTAGGTCTCCTTGAGGACATTGATCTTGGCACAAATCTTGAGAGCAGGACCTAATTTGATGTTCATGGCACTCATAAGATGTTCTTCTTTAAGTAATAAAAGGGCCTGTCCATCAATCTCCTGGGAACGAAACTCTTCTGCAATCTCTTGGCAACCTAAAAGAAAAAGGTGGGAACACATGAGAAACCTGATGGCAGCATCATTACATGGAAAGAAACTAAAACACTATCCTCAGTTTAGTATTACAAAGGTTTGAGGCAAACTCTGAAAGCAAGTGAAATCAGAATTGCCTATTCCATACAGCATCAGGCAAGTAACAAGTTCATCTAAGAAATAACCTCAAAACTCCACAGAGATAAAGAAAAGCTACACTCATGGCTTCTTTGACACTGGCAAAAAGATGAACAGCTTTTCCAACATTTTCTCGGAACGACAAATACCAAAGAGCAAAGGTGTTTTATTAATATGGCAGTCCTGCCTCAGAAGTCAACAAAGGTCCCTCCCAACAGACTCCTCTGGAAGTCATGTACCCTCAGTTACTCAAACTAAATAGAGACATTATCCAAAAGCTCCCAAGTGAGAAATATGGTTAATACAAAGTAAAAACGAATACCAAAAAACTGTGAACACTGATCAATGGTGCTGGCCCAGGAGGAAATTAGTAAACCACACTATAGGACTGAGTAACTGCCAGATACATCCCAGTCAGTCTGGTGGGATGACCTAGGGAAATGTGGACCTGGTTCTACTGAACCAGCACCTCCCCCAGTACCTTGCAGAGAAGCAATAAACTCGTAGACCTCCTCGACACTCCATTGGCTAGGATTACTGGACAAGAACACGGGGTTGATGCCCTGTAACTCTGGTGTGGACGGGGTTGTAATGGTGTTTCCTAGATCACGTTCTCCATGCCCAGCTCTTACTGACAGTGGCCCAGGAGATGTCGGAGAGAGTGCTTCATCATAGCTGGAATTATCTGAGCCCCGGCTAGAATCCTCTTGACCCTTAAGAGGAGATAGCAAAACAGTGAGGCCAGTGAGAGAAGGAAGGAGAGCAACACCGTGAGTTCCTTCTCCCCACAACTACACCAGGCTACAGGAAAGCTTTCTGAACAGGTGAACTAAAGCTGCACCTCACTTGCAGATGCACAAAAGCACCGGTCAAGTGTGAACTCGCTGTGTGTCCCCTGAATTAGTTCAAATGTAATAAAGGACTCATGGATGCACAAACTTGTAGTTAGGGAAAAGAGACGGGACAGAGTCGTTTACAATATGGATCAATGAAATCAGTGTCAAACTAGAGTTCTGAGAGTTCTGTATCCAGGGCTTTATCCGAGGAAAGTGACTCCATGGGAGGGGGCATTTTACATGCTAGCTGGCTCTGCAATAGCAGCTCACCCGATGGCGCTTGCCCTGGATCTTAGCACGAGCAATGTCAGAGGAGCTGCGGCGGGGTCCACGCCTCCGAACACGTGCATAGCTGGCTTCCTGAAACTCTTTCATTTTTTTCCTCTTCAAGCGGAACTGGTGACTACAGCTCACATTGTACCTACAGATGAGGGACATACAAGGTTGCTGTCACAGTGCTGTGAAAACGACATTTTAACTTGAAAAGAATGAAAAGCAAAGAGGGATATATAAAGTATCAGCTATGAGAAGGGACAGCATTCAGTGAAAAACTCCATGAGGGCGAGCAGGCTAGTGGCCACAGTACCTCTTTGCACATGTCATGGAGCAGAACCTTTTGGAGCCTCGAAACTGCTCTGCTGGGGCGTACTTCCCACAGTATTCACACTTGAGGAGATTTGCCTTCTTATCTAAGTCTGAAAAACAAGGCATTCTTGACTTACCACAGGTTTCTGCTGCCCCTCATTTATTAGGCCCAGAGATCAGTACTAATTTTCCTCAGAGTTTTCTGCAAAGACCAAACAGTCTAACTGAAAATCCCTAATACCAAACAACCTAAAGGCTTGATTCTCAAGAAATATATGGATTGGTATAAATACAGGCCTATAATCCCAGCACAAAGGAAATGGAGGCAGGAAGGTGAATATATCCTTAAATGATATAAAATAAGCCAACCCATTCCTTTAACTGGGTAAAAAGTTCCCTTATAGTTTTTTTTGTATGGTTCCGCATACTCAGCAGAACACATCTGTGCATAGACAGACCTTGCCTAAATTCTTCCTTTAAGTAAACAAGGACTGACTGGATGGGTGTGGTGGCCCATGCGTGTAGTCCCCAGACTTAGGAGGGGTCTGAAGTTAAAGGCCAGTCTTGTCTCTAGAGAATGAAATCTAGGGATGCTGTTCATTTGTAGAACCGACGCATAATATGTGCTGCCCCCTGGCTCAATCCCCACAGCTATCAAGCATCTCCATGAACATCTAGTACTTACCTGCACAGGGGCTATCGCCCCCTAAAGGGCCACCTGACTGACTCTCATTCAGCCCTGTTGGAAGGCCAGCCGGCAGTGGCTTCTCCGTTTCTTTCAGGAACTGAGAACATCCCACCTGTCCCAGAGAAAGAGCAGTTAAGGCAGCATAATCCCTTTCTGTCATCTATAGCCTTTTATAGTCACCTTGTCCCTGCTTGGGTGAGCTCTGAGTTGATGGCCAGATCTGCCTCTGAGGGGATCTCATTCTTTATTTTCGTAAGATTTTGTTGTTGTTGTTTGGGGTGGGGCAGCTGAGACTGAAGCAAGGTCTCATTACATGGCCCAAACTATGCCAGAAGTTGCTATGTAGACCAGGCTGGCCTTGAATTCAGAGAGCTGCCTGCTCTTCTGCCACCGAAGGACTCAAAGGGTGTGACCTGCCTAGCCAGGTATGCAGGTACATAACCAGAGTCAGATACTCAAGTGCTGGAGTTGGTGTAACTGGGACACGGGTGCTGGGGATGCAACTCAGGTCCTCTGAAAGAACAATATATTCATTTATTGCTGAGGCGTCTCTCTAGCCCCAGGACCTTTCAAGATGGCAGGCAAGGGATTCTAGCTGGCTTTTTCCATCTAAGTCACTGGAGACTTGGGTCCTTACCCTTACTCCCCCATATTATGGTTTTCTCCACAAAGCTACAATAAATGCAGGAGTCAAGATCCTGGTTTCCTTCATTACAACGCGACCTAATGTACTCACCAAACACTGTAATTTTAAAAGCTAACTTTCCTTCTGTTCTCAGTATTTTCACTTTCTGGCCCACAAACTGCCCTTGTGTCCTTCACCCTCTAAGTAAGCACATAATGAACCATTCTCTAACGATGGAATAGTTCTGCACTTTCTTTCTTTTAAAGGAATGTGAGAGAAAAAAAAAAAAAATGAGATCACCTCTCCCTTCCCAGCCCCACTTTCAGGCAGGCCCCGCCCTCACCGGGAAAGGTTCTGCTCCTTCCTGGATAACAAAGCCTTCAATGATGTGCGTGAGAATCTGGGGCTTCACAATGGCCTGTGGGGGTTTTGAGTCCCCCATCTGTCTGGACACCAAGGCCAGAGTAGGAGGTGGTGCTGATGGGGTAGGGGCCAAGGCTACTAGATCACTGTTTGGAGGATTAGCATTCAAACTGGCCACTGGTTCAGCTTTCTCTGAAAAACAAACACACATAAGGAGCGTGTAGATGACACAACTGACTCGCCCATTACCAAGCCTGAGCCTCCACAACACGCTCATCTCTGACTACTCACCATGGAGCCCTACGTCTGTATCTACTTATTGCTCACCATGTCCTGGCCCATTTTCTACTAAATTAGACTTATCTTTTGGCTCACTGAACACACTTGTTTATTCTCTGGCACCAGTAAGATTTTAGATGTTGGCTACTCACCTACAAGACTGTTCTTCTCCTCTATTACCTTTGGGCTCTCTGCTGCTGGTGATGCCTTTGTAGGAAGCACAGAGCCCAATGCAGAGAGGTCTTCTCTCTCCTCCTCAGACTCAGCTTTGCGTTTCACAGCCAACGTCTGGGCTTTGCCCTAGAAGAGGAATAAACAAGAAAGCAACTAAGGTTTAGGTGTGGAAGGGAAACTTGAACTGCATCCTTCCTGAGGACATCCTCAGTGCCCAAATTTGTTTACTTCCTTTGATACACTAGACTTCCTGGTCACCCCAATGTATAACTTCTGCATCAGAACAGAAAGACTAAGTCCTGGCTAGGGACTCAAAAACTCACTGTAGACCAACTGTTGGCTTTACAAAGACAGATTTGGTTAAGGAGCTCTTGATGGAATCAACATATATGTAAACACCCTAAGACAGTAACAAACTTAGAAATTTGAAGTTTAAACATTATATATATATATACATATATATATAACATATAAATATATATAAACATGTCACTCTTTAAAAAAAATAAAAAAGAGCACATGCATGCCACCATTCGCCTTCCCAACTCTTCATTCTCCCATTAAACTAAGTTCTAGTTCCACTCAGTCCCACGCCCACTAGGATGTGGATGTGTAAGAATACCTTCAAAATGACGGAACCTCACTCACCGGCAGGTGCACCGACTGCATGTAGAAAGCAGCAGGGACCTGGGCCACAACAGGAGAGGAGGCTGTAGGCCCACCCTTTACCACATGTGCCGTTCCCTGCACAGGAGCAAGGGTCATCCCAGCAGCCAATGCAGGAGGACACTCTTGAAGTGCACCAGGAGCCTGGGATGAAGGTGGCGAGGAGGCCAGGTGGGCCTGGCCAGGCTGGACTGCCCCTGGCATCCCCCGGGAAGTAGGTACAGCAGCTGCCAGTTGTGCTAATCCCAAAGCCTGTGCCTGGGCTGTACCTGGCTGCCGGGTACCAACAACTTGCACAGGGATATGTGGTGGTGGCTGCTGTGTAGCTGACATCTTAGCAGCTCCTAGTTGAGGAGGTTTGATAGGAGCTACCGGAGGTTTGGACTGAATGGGAATAGGTGGTTTGGGAGTTGGTTCAGGTGGAAGAGACAGGGGTGAAGACTGAAGCATGGGTTGGACCACCAGAGTCTGGGCTTGCTGTTGCGACTGGGAAGGTGGGACCTGCTGAGTAGGTGGGACCTGGGGTGGCTGAGGGGCAGCGAGAGTTGTTGCTTGCTGCTGCTGCTGTTGCTGCTGCTGTTGCTGCTGCTGTTGCTGCTGCTGCTGCTGCTGCTGCTGCTGGGCCAACTGGAGGTGCGTGGCTGTGTGAAGTAGCTGGGACTGGCGGTGTTGGAACTGTTGCTGGTGGTGGATGGCAATCTGCTGCTGGATCACCACTTGCTTCTGCTGGAGGTGGATCTGCTGCTGTTGCTGAATCAGGGAATGGGGCTGGATCTGTGTGTATGTGGCTATGTGTGAAGCAAGACAGAATGGAATGAAGGAGAAAAGGAGCAAACAATGATAATCCTTCTACATTAAAACAGAAGCATCCTTTTAAGATTTACCTAAGGTAGACTCAATGAACGAAAATTTCCTTACTTGGGAATCAGACAGTGAACGGAAATCTGCCTGCTTGGAAACACAGAGCTTCAACATCACTTTACTCATACTCTTTCCTCTCAGTCAGACAAGTACTGACTACCTCCAGGGAAAGATCTCAAGGCAAAAACTCAGGGCACAGCCTGGAAACCCAAGTACTAGGAGTCCTCAGGCGAGTCAAGATCTGCCTGAGCAGCTTAGGGAACGGTTTCTCAAAATACAGAGGTAAAAAGTTAAAAAAGAAAGGACTAGGTGTAGCTCTGGGATGGAAACTTGGCTCGGTGTGTTCAAGGCTCCCCAAGCAGCACAAAAAAAAAAAAAAAAAAAGAAGGGGGCGAAGATAGAGGAGGGAGGGAGGGAGGAGGGACGGGAGGGAGGAGGAGGAGGACAGAGGAAGAGGTGAATGAAGCATAGCCCTTAAATCAGCAATAATCCTCAGTCATGTCTGTTCTTTATTTTGCTATAACTACCCTACCCTTCCATTTGGTACTGAGCAAATGACTGACTCCTTCCTTCATTATCTCAGGGTTGAATCCATGTTTACTCATTCTGACATCCTTAGAACTCATTCTGGTGTTGAACACATAAAATGTATTTAATATTCACCAACAGAATTCCCAGAGGGAAAGGTATCACCATCCACTATGAATGCCTCCATTTTTAAAGTTCAGCACACTAAGTCACCACCTAAAAACTCTTAAGAACAGACAGAAGCTCTGAGCACTCGGTCTCCCCTGCTGCAGACTGGAGTTGACAGTCTCTGCCCTGCACGTTCCAAAGAACACACAAAGCACGCACTTTGGAAGAAAAGCTAAGGTATATAAGTATCTAATATTGGTAATTTTTGTGATGAAATTATCCAATTATATCAATGATTAATTAGGATGACGGAAAGGAACAAACAAAAATCCAACATTACCAAGTGTAAACATTGGCTAGATCTGACCCGGTCTCAAAGCAAACACAAGAGGGTTACTGTTCTCTTTTTGGTTTTTTTTTTTTTTTTTTTTTTTTTGGAGCTGGGGACCGAACCCAGGGCCTTGTGCTTCCTAGGCAAGCGCTCTAACCACTGAGCTAAATCCTCAACCCCCTAGGGTTACTGTTCTCATTAACTGAGTTTGTCCTTCTCGTCCCAAAGTCAGCACACGGAGCACAGCTCCACCTGCTGGTGGTGTCCTTAGGTATTTAGACTACAGCTACTTGAGCCACCCACTGCAAAGGGCCAACTCATCCTCTACTGAGCACCACAGCACGCGAGGCCGGGACTCTCTGATGTGTCTAGCACATTGTCAGCTCCGCCAGGACTGAGTGAAGAGAATGAACTGAATACAGAGGCTGCACAAAGTACTTTATAAGCAGTTTGCTGCTGGGAGGAAACCAAGATCACTTACTCACTAGCCTGGCTCTGAGCTAGCACGTTCAAGACTGACAAGATTCTCTTTTTTTCTGCCATTCTGTATCCTAGAGGGTTTTTAAAAGTGTTTGTGGGGTGGGGGTTTCTTCTGAGAAATTCATGACATGAGAGGTGACACCTTACCTGAGCTAATCAGCGTCTGGCTGGGGGCAGGTGTGGCTGTCCGAGTCAGGTTCATGCCCACACTCTGCGGGCCACTCCCATCTCCTTCTGCCTTCTTGGCCGCTGCACTCTCTGCCTCTGTTTGGCTTCCCTGGCTCACAGTCACTGTCTGAGCCGCAGGTAAGGGCTGCACCACTCCTGTACCCTTCCGGGGACAGTTCCCACCAGCCAGTCCTGAAGAAGGCAGCTGACCCAAACCCCCCGGCGCCTGGCCACCTCCACCCGGACCCATGGAGCCTGGGAGGCTATTCCCACTGCCTCCACCAGCTTGACTGAGGTTGAGTGACTGGCCTGAGGCCCCAGAAGAAGCCTGTGCCACAGCTAGAGCCTGGCTTGAGGCCTGGGAGAGGCCAGAAACAGGAGAAGCTCCAGGAGGGATGGCCTTCTGAGTAGAGCCTGGTATTTGGGGTCCTTGAGCTGAGGCCTGTTGGTTCCTCACTGCCAAGTTCTGCACCTGGAAGATAGTAATATATACGTACGTGTGTGTGTGTGTGTGTGTGTGTGTGTGTGTGTGTGTGTGTGTGTGTGTAGAGATTCCTGCGACTGAATGAGTCCTAACTTCTGCACCAATTAGGTCCTTTCAGGCTCTCAAAGAGCTTCCTTGTAAACACATTGTTTGCTATGTACTATCAAGTGTATCATCAAATTTCAACAAAATTCCTTCCAAATACATCTCTGACTTTCTCTTTCCTCATTTACTCAGCATCTATTAAATACCACACTTCAGGTACTGGCTTGGATAGTGGAAATGCAAGAGTTAAATGTTCCTGCTGCATGGTTTGTTAGAGTAGAAAATCAACAAGTATAACCGAGCAATATCCACATACATGTAAACCAACTTTACAGGAGATCATAAAATCAACTCTACCTGGGAGGCTAGTCTTCTAAAGCAGATGATGTCTGCCCTGAGGCTCAGAGGGGGCACAGGGGAAGGAAAGGCCTAAAGGTATACCAAATCCACAGAACCAAAACATCATGTCATGTTTTAATATAAACATTTCATTGTGTTCAGTTACAGGGAGCAGAAAAATAAGAAACAAGAAAGGTGGTTGGGGCTAGGAAGACAGAGAGGCACTCTGCTAGGTCACTAAGGTCCTGGAGTGTTAACATAAACAGTCTGAATTGTAACTTACAAACAGCAAATTTAATCTGTCTTGCTTATTATTAATGGCCCCAGAATACAACAGTGTTGGGCATGAGCACAAAGGGAGAGAAAAACAGCTACCTGGTTGATTCTATTAATCAGAATACTATCACAGTAATAAGAACAGACACAATAAAAATCATAGCTGAGTCCAACTCTTAAATATTGTGAGAGAAAAATTGTCATTACATCCTAATCATAACTGTTGTCACTGTGCCCTAATGGTGACTGTCCACATGTTTACCCATCCACATAGAACTCCATAAGAGACACTGCACATGGCAGATGAACCATGCAGAGTAACAACCCTAACCAACAGCCACAGAAGAGGACTACATTCTGAAAACAGAATATTACATAAAAATTAAAATTATAAATGACTATAAACAAAAGTATCTTGACAATATGCTGTGAGGAAAGCATTCTCAGGCCCATGCAGAGCTGCGCTGCTGTTGTCCGTGTTACTAAGGCCAAGGCAAGAGGAAAACAAGACCATTGTTCAAGGCTACTCAGACCAACATAACAAGATTCTGTCTCAAAATACAAATAAAATTGTATTCTAAAAAAGATTACAGATAGCTAAGTTTCCTATAAATTTAAATACAAGTAAAACATATCATTTCAAAATATACAGCAATACTTACATTACATATTGCTGTTTATAGATTGTTACATATCATGCTATATATTATATGCTTGTATGCATATAAATATATGGCAACTAGACTCTGCTTCAAATTAATCCATGGTCAGAGGGCAAGAGCGCATAGAATGGTCATCTATTGGTATTATTGAAACTCAGTGGTAAAAACACAGATTAAATTTTGTATATACATTTTAATTTCCCACTAAAATTAATTTTCAAAGTAAATTTTAGAAATATATAGAGATAATAAAGCTATATTAAAGGGGACCAATAGAAGGATGACCCTAGAAATCAGTGCACATACTCCATACCATGGATAAGGACAGACACAGTGAGAAAGTGCTTCTTACATTGTCTTTGGTTTGCAGCACTGGGGATTCAACCAGGGCATCTTCTACATACAAGGCCAGCACTTCACCAATGAGCTACACCCCAACCTGCTTGCTATTTCTATTTTAAAAAAATTAACTGAGTAAAAGGCTAGAGAAATGGTTCAGGGCCTAAGGGCACTTACTGATGTTGTAGAGGGCCCAAGTTCAGTTCCCAGAACCTACACCTCCCAGCCCTGCATGCATGTGCTGCACATAAACACATTCAGGAACACATATACAAAAACAAATAATTTTTATTTAAAACCGAATTTTTAAAAAAGTGAGCCATGAGAGGAACAATAGTAAGACGATAATAAACCACATCACTAGAACAGTCAAATTCTGTGTACTAGAGGTACGATACTTTTAAAAAGTCAGTAACATAATACATCTCTTGTTTTCTTAGTGTGTACATAAGTGCTCGTGTGTATGCAAGTGTTCATGTGTATGTGAGTACGGGTACACATGTATACACATGCATATGTAGGTCAAAAGATGCCACTATGCAATTCCTCAGGCACCCCCTTTCTGAGACAAGGCTTCTCACTGTCCTGGAATTTACATACTGGAAGGACTAGGCTAACTGGCCAGGGAGCCAAGGATCCATCTGTTTCTGTCCCACCACAGCTGGAATTACAAGCAGGCACCACCATGAATGGGTGGAGATTTGCTTTGGTTTTTAATGTGGGTTGTGAGAATGGAACTCAGGTCCTCACACTTCCGAGCACTGCCTGAGCTAATCCCTGGGTTTTTGTTTGTTTGTGTTAAAATCATCTTGATAGAAACATGGAAGAAGACGATAAGCAGTCAGCCAGATGAAGTAGAAACTTGAATCCAGAAGAGTGGGAGAGAAAAGGCCAGCTTTGCAGAGGTGCCTGGAACTCTCCAGTATTGAGAGCCAGCTTCTCTTCTGCAAAGGCCATTCCACTTTTCCACTCTCCCTACACTCAGAACCACCCTCTCTGCTCCCCTCCCTCTACCTCTGCAGAGACAATGAAGACCCCACCCTCCCTGAATTACCAGACCCTTCTCTCACTCCTCCTTCCTCCTACCAAGGGCAATCCTCTGCCCCAATCCTCTCCCCCTGCTTTTTAAGATTATCCTAACAACTCTCTTACTCTTGGCTCTATCAGCCTCTCCTGGCTGTGTGATCTGCCTGTGCTCCTCTCCCTGCCTGTTCCCCCTTCCCCAGCCATATCCTCCTTTCCGAATGACTAAATTCTTGTGCATCCACTGTACCCATGCATGCTTCAAATTCAATATTCCTTCAAGTTCAATCGCCCTCCCAACTCCTCTAAAGTAGCTCTCCCTCCAAACTAACAAATTCCCATTTTCCTCTTTTACACTGAAAAGAAATGAGGCTCTCAACCCTACACCCATCCCCATACCCACACCAGTCCTGTAAGACCTGTTCCTCTGTCCTAATGTTACTACAGTCTAGACTTTCTCTCTTCTATTTTAATTCTGCTTCCCTCAGTCATCCCATCACCTTTTCCAGGGGTTTACCCCAACCCTCCGAGCTCTACATGTTCTTTCTCTTCAGTCCATATGCTCTCATAACGATTTTCAATATTTCCATAACTTCCACAGATGTGTCATTCACATCTACCGTTTTCATGTTTAGCTCCAAGCTAACTCTCCTAAACTCAAGGATCACACCCGGGGCTGCTATCTCAGCATCTCATGCATGTCTCAAAAACATCTCTAACTTGGCATGTCCAAAACTGAACC